>NW_009646736.1:7071428-7075710 GCF_000708025.1 Charadrius vociferus | reverse complement strand
GTAAGTCCTTTGGTCATCTAACAATTTGGTGGATGCAAAAGTACTTCTCTTTGTAGACTTTGATGTGCATATTGAAAAAATATCTTTTTTTGTTTCAATTTGGTTAGTTGTTTTAGGATTAGACAAACCTAGAAATGATCCAAAATACACATTTTCTAATGGAGTTGTCTAAGTGGTAACTGTTTGGGAAAGAAAAAAAAAAAAAGGTAATTTCCTTCTCCTGACTTTCTTAGTTTAATTGATTTATTTTCAATTAAAATGGTATGTTCTATGTTAGAATGATACACACTAGTTTAATTCAAAGATCAACTTTAGGTTTTTGAATGTGCTTTTTTCTTCCCTTAGGGGGCAAAAAAGACCTTAGGTCCTTTTAGGGGAAATTATCCCATAACCTGTGAAAGGAGATTTGTTACTTTTTTCTGGAATCCTAAATGTTTTTCTAAACTCCATGCCTCTTAGGAATAGCTTCCTTGATGCCAAATCATTACCGAAGTACTCTATTAGCCCCTGCTATGAGATAACAGTTTATTCATGATCTGTCAGCATTTTATTACTTCATTCCTCTGAATTGAAGTCAACAAAACAATTTTTAAGAGACTAATACCTACTTTTTGGAGTGAGGAGCCCAGACCAGATACAACTTTCTGCTTTCTTTCTCTGCTGTTAGTAACATGCTTACAAAAGCCCACTAACCTTTTACAAAAGAAAGGTCAGAAGGACAGCGACATTGTGCCCGGTGACTTGCTCCCAAAGCGCGTTCACTCCTTTATCCCAAAGGACAGTGAATTCCTGCCACTGTGAAAAGGAGACCTGCACGTGACCTCACATTGCTGTGGATCTCCTAGATTGCCATTGAAAATTCATCTCAATTCACAATTAGATCTTATTCTCCAATCTCTTTGCAAAAACAATACAGAGACTTCTCACCCCTATTCTCACTTTCATTTTCTTCCGGCAAAGGAATATAAACGTAGTTATTACAGCAGTGTTGCAGCAATCAGACTCCTGACTTCATCTGACTTGGCACCCAGTGGACCTACTTAAAAGCTACAGACTTCATATTAAACATCCTGTATTAACGTACACAGGACTATTTAATCCAATGAACCTCAGGTCTCACTGGTTATTGAAAAGGCACACGGTGAAGTTCATGCTGATGGACTGTGTTTCCAGGACGGAGTCCTGGGGCCAGCTGTGAAGCCACACAGCACTGGTACTTGGATGGCTGGTTTGTCAGTCTTGGTTTTGAGATAAATTTACTGTATTGCATGGATTAAATCACTCTCCGTTTAATACCCTCATTCATGAGGAATACATAAGTTAGGCAGTCTTGTATAAATCCAAATTCAGTGTTTTCACAGGCTGTGGGTTCAGTTCTGTGTACTTCTTATTACATGGGCTCTGGCACAGAATAGCTCCTAAAATCTGAATATTGGCAAGCAGATAAGCACGGAGAATGCTCATATGCTTAAAGATAAGTGAGCACTTTATGTACTCATGTTTCTAAAGAATGTAGCACCTCCCAGGTTTAATCTTCAAATAGCCATGTAATAAAGAACGTTGACAAGAACTCCTGAGTTCTCACACAGAATCCTAACTGGGAGGAAAGGCCCCACTTACTTGAGCGACCTCGTTGACTCTGCTTGTTGTTTATCTAAAGTAGGAGTACTTTCACATAAAGGTTACTAGATTAGGCTTAGTATGCAATAAATTAGTATTATGGAAATACGCAGGAGAGACCCAAGAGCCATGGGGCGGCACCACGAGAGCCGCGCTGCCTCACAGCCATCCCAGGGCTGGGGCATCCTCTCCTCCATTGCTCACAGGGAAAGTTGCACTTGGGGTACGTGTGGCTGGAAAACAGGGAAGCACGCACCACGCATTTTGCATCTTTAGGTTTCTATAGGTAAATCATAGTATGTCTAACATTGTTTTTCTTCTGGGTGAGTATTGAGGGAAATTCTTCCTGTAAGTCATTTCAACAGGGTTTGTTAGCTAGATGTGCTTTTCTACTTTAAGATGTTAATTTGAGGGACTTTTTTGCTCTGTGTCAATAACATCAGATGAGTGCTCTATTTACATTACTGACTCTTTTTTTTATTAAAAAGAGAAACAACATACAACAACAAAACCCTACAAGCTACTGTTGGCTGCTACTGCTCTCTCTAGAAATATTTGTTTCTATCTAGAAATGACCCTGGACACTTCTTTTTTGTTGCTGTTTCAGATGAGCATATTTAGAGAAAGAAAATGTCACAGCCCATGTGCCAAGGTCCGGTATTGCATTGTAAGTATTTCTTAGTAATTTATGGATTGCTTGCAGAAACTTGGGTTATTTTTGGACAAGGCTAATGACTATTAATTATTATCCCATCCATGTGTTATTTCTAGACCCATGAAGAATTATATTTTGCCATCAGGAATGACTTCGGGCAGCTGTCTTTAATAATAACGCCCCTATGTACCAACCAGCACCAAAATAAGGAATGCAGCCTGGGATCAAAATAAGGATCACCGCCAGAAATATCTTGTACGCTTCACACTTTTCTAGAATTCAAATGGAAGTTTCATGAAGAACCCAGAGTGTGAAAATACTGTTTTACTTAAAGAAAAATCCCGTTTGCTTTGCAAGTTCAGGGGAGATATTTTGGCTATTAAATCTGAGAGTTTGCTGAGTGGGTAGGGTAGGAGTGAAACAGATTATTTTAATTTATTTATTTCAGCTTCTCTCCTATCTCTACTTTCATATAGTTGTAGATTAAGGCTCAGAGCACCTGGGAACTAAGAAAGAGCCACATGCAATGCTTTCTCTGTCCTTCAGCATTGCCCAGCCCCAGGGCAGCAGCACTGCGCCCGGAAGCTTAAGTTTCCCTTGGAAATAAGGTTAGGGTTAGACAAGCCCTTGCTGTTTGTGATTCAAAGGGATTTTTTTAAATGTCAGCATTTAAATCAAGAATTATGTGTGCATTTTAAACTCCTGAGAGTTTATAACAGTTTTGATTCAAAACATATTTGTTTCTGAAAGATTTTCACTGAGCTGAGCCTACCATATAAGAGCAGCATCACACCAATGCTCTGTAAATGCAACAGCTCAGATAAAAACAAGAAGTTCAGTGGAAGCCAGGACAAGCAGGTTATTACTTAAATTAACAATTTAGTAAATAAATTAATTAAATGGTTCCCTATCAGGAACAGTTTTATCTCTGCCTTTATTGCTGCAGACTATCAAGGGTCTGATATGAAATGGTGGCATCTAATTACAAACTCCCAGAAAAGGGAAACCCCAGCAAGAATTAGTGGCGTACAATGTATTTCATCGTCCTTGACACAGCGCTGTGGCAAAGGAAATATAGTCCCACAGTTTGATTCCTTTCCTGATAGAGCCTCATAGAAAATTAAAGATTCTTTTCCTTTCGATGATCTGCGAGATGTGTCATTATTGACTTCCTTCATCCACCTGGACACTCAAATGGGATTTGTTGCTGTGATACCAGACGAGTACTCATACTGCTAAAAACATGTGCAACATGAAGTGGTACTGTGCTTGTCACTGAGGAAAGCTTCAGCGGGTGCATTTTCTTCTTCATTTGCTGAGTAACTGTAAGCAGTGTGTGAGGAAACAACGTGAAAGTTTCAGGGCAATGAGGTAAGGCCGAGAGACACGAAAGCTGGGGCTCAGCTGGGCTGTGGAGAGAAGGGCCCGAGTAAACAGGCGAGGTGTGTCCTCGGGAAAGGCTTTGTTCGGCAAGAGCAGAGAAACACCGCCCATACACTGACATCAAACATGCCAGTAAGCACGATAACTGAATAAAGAGTGTGTGTGTGATCCACAAACACTTCTGTAAGCTAAAGCTGCTTGCTTTGAGCTGCAGCGGTTGGAACCTGTGGGACTAGGCATTTTGTCTTGATTTTGGGTTTTGTTTTTTTTTTTCAACAGGAAAACTTATCTCTTCTGATGGGTGTGTGCATGTGGCTTTCATATGCACACCAGCAGGGAGGCTGTTATCACAGACAGGTGTGGTTATATGACCAGGGGGAAAAAAAAAAGGCATACACGTGACCTGACCTCTCACTGACCTGTTTGTATAAGCAGTCTCATAAAATTATTTCTATCAATACCAACCAATTCTATTGCCCTTTTGCTCAGCCCTCTCTTAGCAGTGCTGGGTTTGACGTGTTTCAGGGAACATGGTGTTTTAGTCAAAGTGTCACCCTCCTGGGCAAGGCCGTTGGTCCTGATGCCAGGGAGAGGGTGAATGATTGTAGAGCTTGGGAAGAGGAG
>NW_009646736.1:7062039-7071411 GCF_000708025.1 Charadrius vociferus | reverse complement strand
GTGTCATGGGAAAAAAAAGATCAGGGGCAGAGGAGGACACAAGGAGGACACAATATTTCTACCAAAAGGAAATGAATGCTTTCAACTAGCTGTGAAGTCTAACCAGGTCTTCGCAAATGTGTGCTCAGTGGAAATAGTGTGATGGATCTTCATTACAAAATAAACATCTGCTAGGTGAAGTCATGGTTGTCTAATCACTGCTGATCTGCACAAGCTGTAATGCTGTTATCTTGTACTTCAGGAATATCGCTGATAGAAGATGATTAAGAAGGGAAAATGTTTCAAGAATATCCTACAGAGATGCAAAATGCACAGGCAGCATTGATGTGCTTGGTACCATATATATTTATTACTACAAATATGTGTTAGCTTTCTTGGTGAACTTTTTACTCTAAATCACTTAGCTAAAACCTAAAATAGAAGCCTTTCCTGAAGGAGATCTTTCATAGCAGCTAAAGTAAACCAAACTAAGGAAGCCAACAAACCTGTACAAACGAGATCAGACTCCTCTCTTCTCCCACGCTGTCCTGGAAATCAAATTTTGTAAATAGCTTTGTTCAGTCTGTTGTTTATAAAGCAACATAATCTTATCTGCAGCCTCGGTTGACGTAGAAGGGTTTAGAATTCTGACACTACGGTGAAGCATTAAAAACCACAGAGCTTCATTCAAAGGCCGACGAAATAAAGGTTAGACTTTGGATCAGATCATTAAAGCCTTTTGTCAGATGAGTCCACAGTAACTGTATGCAGCTCTACCAGCAAGTATTTTATATTATTAAATCAGAGAAAATAACCAATGAACGGTGCAAAATGTTTGTTCTAGTTTTAAAGCTGTAGAAAATACTGATTAATGTTAATATAGACACACATAGGCAGAAATCACATTCTTTGAAATTCTGGAAAAGATCATTGAAAGAGAATGACGGAATAATTATAATTATACCAGTGTGAAAAAGGCTTTTACCTCAATTTTGAAGACCTGCCTAAGGAGCATATTTGTCCCAGAACCCTGCAGAGCCTATCTGCGTAGACTTGTACGCCAACTCATTCCATCCATCTTGCAAAAGCTGCAAGTCCAGGGGGTTGGACTTCCCATCTCCAGCAGGAGAGCGTGGCCATTTCCCGGGGGCTGAGGGGCACTAAACCGCCTCCGGAGCAGTGCAGGAGGAGCAGATGCTCTGTGGCAGCACTGGCTCCCCGTGTGCGTCTCTGCTGGTGCGGTGTCCTCCAGCAGCACACTGCACATCTGGCGCAGCTGGAAGAGAAACTGCAGTCTTTGGCCAGGAGCTCCCACCAGGACCTCTCCTTGTGCTTTCGCCTTGCCAGCCGTGAGACGTGGTTAAGGGGAGAGCAGAGCGCATCTCCTCAATCAGTAAGAACCAGCAGCTCAATCACATTAAGCAGCTGAATGAGGGATTGGAAGGCAATACAATTTATAATACCATATGATACAGCAACCAGGGCGAAATATCTCCTGGGCCGTGAGTAACAAATCTGACAAACTTAATTTAAGAAATAATAGGGCTAAATGTGAATCTCCTGGAAGCTGTGCTCAGGATTTCTAAGGAATGGGCCTGGCCTGAGCATGAGGTCACTGCTCTGATGAGCAATTTCTTCACGTGTAATTGCTCCACATTCCAGGTAATTGGTATGAGATAAGAGTTTACTCCACCTGACATTGGTGGCTGCATCTTAATAGTGAATAGGGTTTATGTCTGATGTAAATCTTCTCCATTTTCCTTTTCCGACGTTTTCTCCTCCCAGCTTCCAAACCTCCCGAATTCCACAGCTCTCTGTGTGAGAAGCAGTGCCTGGTGCTGAGTTTCCTCCATTCTTGTTCTTAATTGACCCATAAATTCACCTCATAAACTCTCGCCCTTATACCTTCATAACTTTTTAATTATCTTCTTAATTAATGAAATCCTCAATGTCCCCAGTAAGTTTTTATCAGAAGAGTTTGCTATGAAACGCATTAACTCGGACTGTACTGGTTTTAATAACATTCTGTTCTCAGCCCAGTTATGTGTTTAGGGATCACACTATCCATCCCCAGGTTGATAAAAGAAGGGAGCGCCTGTGTATATCACACACAGAAATCACCCCGTTTACAGCTTTTCCTTTATCAGCATCTCCCCGACGAGCCTCGGCTGCCTAATCAAGAACAGTAAAGTTAAAAAGCATAATTTTTTCATAATAGTGAATTCAAAAACAATCCTGGTATCCAAAAGACTAAAACATTGTAAGTGAAAGCAGATGCAGGCCCGGGTGCGTTGGGATATTCTTTGCTGTGCCGGGAGTGGGGTGAGGCAGGGGAGTGGGGGCTCTGGCGGACGGGCAAAGGGAGCGGAGCGGCCACCTCCCCTCCAGCCAAAGATACCCCGAGCCCTGTGGCAATGGGCTGCTGCTTACTGGTGGTTTTTTATTTTATGTTATTTTATGTACCTTGTTAAAGGGGACATGTCAATTCAAAGCCCCAGGTGCCCTAACATAACCGTTTTATGTGATTCCAGTTTCGTAGCAGCGCAGCAACGTCAGCTCTAGAGGAATTTGGCCAGTGACTCCCACCCACGCACATTCTCCGCTTGTCCGGGAAACGTGCAGGAGGGAGGGGAGTGTTCAAGGACTACCAACACTTCATTGCTGCTTTATGATCTAATGGTGCCTGCGACAGTGCTTAAATGAAACAACCTGGCTTTGAAAAAAAACTTAAAAAAAACCCACAAACAAACAACCCCCCCCACCCAAAAAAAAACCCCAAACCAACAACAACAACAAAATAATCCCCAAACCCAAGTCCAGATAACTCTAAAGCAGCCTGGAAATCCAGAGTGCCAACTTTGACATGGAGCTGCACGTCTGCAGGAATAGGGCATGTGGAATTGGGCCTGAGTTGGCTTTCCTGGTGTATTGTATTAATTAAGCTGGTATTATGCTTTTTAGGAAAAAAAAATCATGCCTGGGAATATGTTGCCTATAAATATCTATTTGCAGTATCAGTATCCCTTTAGCAGAAAACAGGATTTACACAGGCTGCATTTTAAACTCTTGGTATCGCAGTTAATCCTAAATGCTGTAAACTGTAATGGCCTATTTCTTTACGTCAAGTTGTTCTTTTCCTCCCTATATCCCAGTTTTCGACTATAAAGTGGCTTATGCTGCTTCGTTTGCAGTGCTGACATTCAAAAATGGGTATGACTGGCAGCAGTAAAATTTTATTCACCCTCTTTCTCAGTCTAAGAAAGAAATCGGTTTGGCACAAAAACATTTAGTAGTGAACTTAAATACCTTGTATTGTTTCTATTGTTGTTTAGTTGTTGTTTTAGCCTTGTGTTCAAACACCTTGAGGAAAGACTGATGATGGTTACTGACAGTTCACTGTGGCAATTGCTTTTCCTGTTTAAATGATTGCGACAATTGTTAGTGACAGCATGTGGGGACATGTTGCTGGTCAGGATATGTAAAAATATAAGGACTGCTGCTTTATGGGGTTTGGAATTTGTAACTGTACAATCCTGCTATCTGGATACTGAATTAACAAAGATACTACAATATTAAAACCCTTTTCACCCAGTTTCCCTCTCAAAGGGGAACCTAATACTCATTTATTAGACTGCAGGCTTGATGACTGACTTAACATTGTTAAATGAAATCAAATAAGCCAGCAGTCCTGTTACCACAGTTACAAATCTTTAATACAGAGATAATGCGTTAGCTGCCTCTTCTGGTTTCATGAGTACATTTTTTATTATCTTAGTGAAGGGCTAATTACTAAACTGAAAAGAGAGCTGTACTGGGACTCGGGAGATGCTGGCTGCCTGTCAGCTGTGAGTGTGATGGAATCTATTTGCTCCAGTTCCACATCAAAGAAATAATAATGGCAATTTATCTACTTTTAAAAATGTTTGGATTTAAACTGCCTCTTACTACATGTACAGCGTGTCTGATACACTGGTGGTGGTCTGACATTAGACTCTTCATGTTTTATCAAAAGCAGATTTTGCCTATTGGAATGTTTCATTATTTGCTTATCTGCTTTCAAAATCGCTACTAGTTTGGATACAAGTAGTATAAATGCAAAAAGGAAGCTAATTTATTGATTATGGATAAGATTCCTAAAATGTGGATAACTGAGGGCGAGGAGGCTAGGGTTAACCTTTTAAAATCTAAATTCTCCAAGCAGATTCTAAGTATTGTTAAAATCCTGTCATTTAAAAGTGCATTTTGTGTGACTGTAAATTGTGTGGCCTTTGCCAGCAACACCTGTACAGTGCAAATCAGCCAATATTGCAATCGCAGGATGGTCAGGATTTACCATTCCTCCTCTATTCACTGAAATGTTTCTGGTATTTGATATTCAGTTTCACTTTTGCCCCATCATCCCTGAATGATAACACTGACTCTGATTTACTCCATCCTGCCGTATCCCCACAGCAGTTTCCATGCAGAGGGACTTTATGCAGCAGATGCCCAAGCGCTGCTTGGCAGGCCCTTAATCTTGGGTCAGAAACCGAAGGTCCTGCGCTCAGTCAGTGCATTTTCCATTCCTCTGCATAGGCAGTTTGAGTGACACCAGCCTTTGAGCTGTGTACAGGTGAGTGATGGGAGACAGGAGAGAAAAAAATGTGCCCCTTGGCTGGGGCTGCTGCCAGAGCAGCCCAGGAGCCTTTCCTGGCCTGCCATGGGGAGCGAGGCATTTTTTTCTTTTTTTCCTTTGTTGTTATCTTTTTTCCTTTGTTGTTATCTTTTTTTTCCTTTTTTCTTTTTTTCTTTTCTCTTTTTTCTTTTTTTCTTTCCTTCCTCCTCCCCTCTTCCTTCCTTTCCCTGCCACCACCCTCAATTTTGTGCCTCAAACCTCACATCCTCTGCCTTTTCTGTATTTAAGACATCACCTACTCACAGCTAATCTTTCTCTGCGTCTGCCAGGACTGCTTGCTGTTCCGGGTTTGCTTTCCAGGTCACAAACGCCAGAGAATTGAGATTGCGTCCTTAGTTGGATTATGTGCACAGACACAAAAGGCAAACCTGCCGGTAATGGCTGTTATTTCCCGTGGCGTGCAAACAATACCTTTCTTGAGGTTAAATGCAGGTGTACACCATTTGAGCTGCACAAAAAGCAAATATTCTTGTCATGTACAGCCACGAGCACATTTCCTCCCATGTTCCATCACCAACACGGTTCTGCCTGAGCACTAAGGGGAACGGAGCTGCTCAGGTGATGTCAGGAAGAAGATGACAGCTCCTTTGGTCAACACGACTCCAGCCAGCAAATCTGACCTCTGCCTCAGAAGCTGGTGAAGGAACCGATCCCATTGCTGGTGTTGGGTACCACAGGATCAGACGAGGTGCCGGTGTCGGGGGGATGAGTAGCTGAAGCAGTAGTGAGTAATATTCTGAAAATGCAGGCCACAAGCAACATGCCTAGAAAACAGGGTGAAGAATCTACAAATAACGTTTCTTTCCAGTTAAGCACGCTAAAACCTAAAGAATAAATTAGGAGTTGCATGGTTGCTTTCTCACTTCCCAAATGTTTAAGCGCTTCCCCTCCGGCACTGATCAAATCTGCTCATTAAGGAAAATAAAAAGGTAGTGAGTGTTTCAACCCACTGATCTAAAAGAAAAGCACTGACTGCCAGTCATAACCCATGGTCCTAGTTGGTTAAGAAAAGAAGTGGAGCATTATTTGTTACGGCAAACACCAATAATTTACTTTGTATTGTGTGAATTGTGTCATCTTTTTTTCTGCCACCGCAGGTAAATAGGTTTGTACCTATGGGTAAATGCCTGAAAGGAGAAGGAAGAAACATGCTGCTGTCTCCGTTCTCTTTGATAAGATGAAAAAAGTAAATATCATAAGGAGAAAAGCTAAGTGATCTTTAGATTTTTTTTGCATGTTACAACGAATACACAATGTCCTTTCTGCCGTTCCACTCTGTGCATGGGGAAAAAAAGGCCCTGAAAGAGAAAGTGTGTGTTAGCTTTGGGTTGGGTTTTTTCCACCGGAACAGAGTGCTGCATTTTGATAGGGTGTTGGGGTTTTTTTGTTTTGGGTTTGGGGTTTTGTTTTTTTTTTAGTGGATATTAAACATGTGAATCTGTAAACAGCAGGGACTTCAGGATCAACAAAATCATAACGAGGGCTTGAGTTCGCTATGGGCAGGAGCTGGAGCCCGGCCCAGCCCCGCTCCTCCCTGGCACCGGCCCGGCCACGGGGTGCAGAGGGGAGGGCAGGCTGCGTCCGCACTACTCTTTTCTGCCAAATTTTATTGAAAGGATGAATTTAGGGCAATCCAGAAAAGTTGTTACAACTTTTCCAGATGCACCCAAATTTTCAAACAGCTAGTATGGGCACCCTGGCCCAGCTCCCCGATGGCAGCAGGGCGGCTCTGCGACGCACGCAGCATGCCGAGCGCCTCCCTCAGCGACGCAGTTTGGATGATTTGATGTGACACAGCACTGATTTGGGATCGCAGCAGACCTCTGCTGTGGAGCTTATCAAACCCCTCAGCAATTTGACTTTATTGCCTGCTAAGGCTGCTCTCAGCTATGTCCATGGAAGTTCAAAACCCCAACTCGGGAAGCAATTTGTCCAACTTTCAGCACTCAGCGTAGCTGAGTGTGATCCTGGTCAGACTAACGGCCATGAAAAGCGGGCTATTAATTCAGGAGGTTGTAAGAGATGATAGCTGGGACAGGATTTCATACTGTTTTCTAGCATTCTATCTTGGAGTGGGGTGAGATTCATTTTTAATTTTCAGAACTGTTCTTTCCTGAGGACAAGGTAATTTTGTCTTTCAGAGTTATCTATCAGGGGTTCCTGTGCCGCTGGTATTCCTGGAGAAGCTGTCAGGACCGGTGCTGGCTTTCTTACTGTAAGTCTCTAATTTACTCTGTATAACCTCTGAGCATCAAATTCTTCACCTGTTACTTCAAGGTATGTTACATGGTCCAAGGTGAACTGCAGCTAATACCTTGCTGCAAAGGTATTCAAAGCTGTTGGATCTGGTGAAGAGGCAGCTCTATTTGCTGTGCTGTCTGAGCAATGGGTTTATATTTGATGCTATCTGAAATATCTTGTATTTCAGAATGATGCTACTTACTATAGCCCCCTTGACAACTGATCAACTGATTTTAAGGATCAGCTAGCTAGTCCCTAACGCAGAAGGAGCAGACTAACTTTCTCACATCTTGGGAAAAAAACAGACATTTTTGTTTCTACTCATCTATCAAACAGGATTATCTTCTGCATAGGTACCTAGCACTTGTCTGGAAGTAGTCCCGAGACTTGAGGAATAAGAATGTATAATGAAAGAAAAGGATAGTGGCAGCCTAGAGATGGAAATATCAAAAGTGCATTTTGCTACCATAGATCCATTATTTAAATCCTTTGATGGAACAGAACTGTTCTTTGCTTTGTTTTATAATCCTGCTAGCCTAAAAATAAGGTTTGCATATTGCATCTCATTAGGTTTTATCTGCACCTGTACACATTGTACACGGAATAATATCCAAAGGCTTCTGAAGAATGAAAGACACGACTTTGAACAATATGAACAGAAGTTTAAAAGACCCTAATTTATTTTTTATTTATTTATTTATTTTAAATCTTGGTTTATCATGTTTATTGAATGGTCCGGGAACTAAAAACATTGAAAAAGCTAGCAGGAGAATTAAGTATTAGATTTAAAACTTAGGAAAATATTTTGTTATTCACTGTAATATGTTAGGAAAAATATCTAGAATGTAATTGGTTTTATAGAGTGTAAAGATTAAAAATTCATTAATATGTAAATGAAAATCCATTACAGTAAAAATATAGACTACACATTTGCAGACAATTGGACTTCCATGTGAATCTTAACAGTGACATTTACAGAAATGTCTCTGTAAGCCAATCCTCTGCAATACGTTATACCAGTTTCTTTGTAACCCTGAAATGTTTTATGATGATCATTGACAAGCGTTGCATAAATCTACAATGACCCTTATAAAATCCGGCATTTCTGTTTAATATACTCATGGTTTATTTATGTCACGTTGATGTTAACTGCACCTTTTGATCGTCTTTCACATGAAAATATTTGGTATATACAACATGTTTTATGATAAGGTATCTTCTTTTTTAAAAAGCTGAGCAGAAAGTGAGGCATTTAACACTTCCCTGTCTGAATTTTACATGATCCAACAACAAATCCACCAACAAATGGGGCACTTTGAGATACAGCAGTATGGGGTTTTTTGGGTTTTTTTGGTTTTTTTTTTTTTTCAATGAATTTACGGTAAACCTTATTTAACAGAAGCCTTGATGAGCTTTTGTTTTAAAGTAATCATCTGGGTCTAAAACTCCAGCTGCTTTTACATGACAGACCTTCAGCAGCTCTCCTGGTACCCTTGTTTTGGGCCTCCCCATCTGGAAGGTCTGCTGACAGATAAAGGATGGCGAGTGGCTCCACAGAGCCTACACGGAACCAGGGAAGCACAGTAAACTTGGGACCACACACAAAATGCATTTGTATGGAGTCAGGTTTAAATTAACGTATTGTCTGTCCCTTGTTGTAAGACTCCCATTTGGGGTAGCTATCTAGAGGCAAAAGTCTCTGAAATCAAAAACACTTTAAAAGTTATAGTAAACTTTTAGAAACTTTGGACCTTTTCAGACTTCAAAAGTGTTTCCTCAAGCAATATGAATGCGCTGCACTGTCTGTATTTCTCCGAATAGCGTCATAAGTACTAACATAGTATCAGACATGATAATGAAGCAAAGATAAGGTAATAATCTTCCTCAAGCAATATGAATGCGCTGCACGGTCTGTATTTCTCCAAATAGCATCATACCAATAAGTATTAATGTAGTATCAGACATTAGAATGAAGCAAAGATAAGGTAATAATTTTCTCAAATCACTTGTGTTTTCAGGAAATCTTTCAGAACGAGCGCATCAGGGCAAGCACCAATCAAAGGTGTAGGTTTGGGGTTTTTTTTCTTCCATTGACTTTCACAGAAAGCAGCTGTCTGTGCAGAACATTTAGGTTACAGTGGAAGCTTTTTCAGACAGGAGAACGTGATAGTGTAAAGATTATAGGAACCCTAAGAGATTTTTTTTTTTTTTAGGATTATACTTTTCTGTGAGTAATCAATTGATATACATAGTTACATGGACAAGTTTGAACTGCCGCACCTCCTCAGTGGAAAGAACACCGGTGTTACTTTAGTTGTAAAAGTTACAAGGAGAGCGACATTGCTACCTTAAATTTCTGGCTTTGCAAGGAAACCTTCCAGAGACACTGCAGCACCTGAAATCAAGACAATATTTGCCCTTCTCTTCCACCGCCACGGCAAGAGACAGCGGTTGAATGAGCCCGCGGGGGCGGTGCG
>NW_009646736.1:7026487-7061846 GCF_000708025.1 Charadrius vociferus | reverse complement strand
GGTGCGGGATCGGCTTTGGGAATGGGTGTTTTTTTCGTTGTGACTATAAGCGTCGCCTGGGTGGTGCTTTCAGGTATCTGGTGTTTTTTTCATTACAGCGATAAGAAGGGCTGGGAACGGACCTGATGGGGAAGGGCCGTGTTTTCCAGGCGGGGATTGCGCGTTGAGTTAGCAAATGTCTCTCCTTAGCACAGCGTCTGGCTTGCAAAGAGGGATTTAAGGAAGGATGTTGCTGCCAAGGCTGGCCCGGGAGAGCTGACAGCGGCGGGCACGGTCGGGCAATGGTGGTGCTGGCACCCAGCAGCGGGGTGGGCAGCGTGAGAGCCGTGCCCTCGTCGCAGAGCGGCTGGGGAACCCGGGTGGCATCCCTATTTTTGTCTCTCAGGTGTTGGGAGACCCCAGGTTTCAGGAGAGGTGTCTCTGTGAGGGGAGAGGGTACCTTACTGCATCAGAACAAAATAATTTATTGTCAACTTGTAGCTCATTTCATTCTTTTTCTGAAGGCTGTTTTGGTAACTTTAGCAGAAAACAACCTGTTTAATTAGATCGACTAGATTATTTTTAAGTATACTGTTTCTCTAGCAGTCAAGGTTAAAATCTAGTGGCTGAATAGTCTAATATAACGTGATGATGAAAAGAAGTGCCACAGAGCTAGCTAGGGTGAACTAATGCATGCCTCGCAGCTATTTGGCTTTCTAAGTCTGTTTTTTGAATCATAAATGCTCTTGGAAAGGGCCTGGCTTGGTATTTAAATGGCACCATGTGAGATATTTGTGCTTGGTGGCTTACGTTAATATGCTCTTGGCAGTATTTTAGTGAGCTGGATAAGAAATGAAACTGATTGCATGCTAGTATACTGTTTTTCCAACAAAACCAGGAAATTGTGTAGTTAACTGAATTAAGGTCTTTCTAAATCAGTTGTAGCATATCTAGTACACACATCTAGTAGTGTACACGCATCAGGGTAAGGGAGAGGTATTTGTGTAATGCAGTTCTGAAAATGGGAAAGTGACTGGAAAGAAACGTGGGCATTCTGCCATTCTTTAAAAAGGAACAATCTAGGGATGTTATTTCCTTACTGTTTTCTAAACTAGAACAGCTTTGTTCTGACTTCCTTTGGAACCGGTATTTCCTCGATTTCCTTTCCAAAAGTTTTTGGCTGTCCTTAAATGCTTGGGCTCAAAACTCCTGGAGGGGGAAAACCACTGTGCCTGGGCACCTGGATGGCTCTGCGGGTTGTTTCTGTGTTACCCATTTAAGTAATGGTTCACGAAAGTAAGGAGAAAGTGAGGAACGGGCTGGGTGCGCTGGTACTAGGTGAGAGGGTTTAGGCTATCGCAGCAGTTGACTGGTACTTCTGAGAGCAAAGGGAAAAAGCCTGGGAACTCCGATGGATGAGGAGGAAGGCTGGCAACATGGGTTCTAGATAGTACAACATACAAGGACAGGGTATGAAGAATGAGACTTCTTGATAAGAGTCTCTTTCTCACGTGAGCAGTACAGCAACTGCGATATGGAGGTCAGCTCTCAGCTTGATAACCCGCAGCAGTCTTGGCAGTTGAAGGACCATTTTGTGTGTGTATGTATCAGGTCTTTTGCCTTTCATTTCCTCTCTGCGCTGCAGTAGTGGGTGCTGGAAGCCCCGCTGCGGGGTTACAGAATCACAGAATGGTCAGGGTTGGAAGGGACCTCTGGCGATCATCTAGTCCAACCCCCCCGCCAGAGCAGGGTCACCTACAGCAGGTTGCACAGGACAGCGTCCAGGCGGGTTCACGTTGTGTTTTTAGGGGAGGCAGCTGGCTGCGTGCAGGGCGGGCGGCCAGCCCCTGCCTTCCCCACTGCCGGCACGCAGGCGCAGCGGGGGGACCTCAGACCAGCTAGAGACTGTATTTCATAAGGGTCATTCGTTACTGGACAGCCGCTTGGCAGGAAGCCTTCACAGTTCCCCTGTGCTTCCTTCCTGCGAGCAAAATCGCTTCTGCTTTCCCTTGTGTAAAGCTGAACCTGAGTATGGCCCCTCCAGAGAAGAAGGGATTTTTATATGTCATCTGTACTGCCTTTGGGAGAGTGGGCCCAGAGCTATGAGTCGCTGTCAGGAAAGGGCAAAACTCGGTGTCTTTTCCCGGCATAGCCCTCACCCAAACTAGCCCTGGTGAGGTGGTGGGAGCCGGAGCCTGGTCCCCAGCCACCTCTCTCCCTTCAGCGCTCCAGCTGGGGGATTTTGGGGAATGTTTGATCCGCAAATACCTCAGGTGATGTAATCAAATGTGAAGGACCCTTATAATCCTACCATAATTTAGGTTGGAAAGGATAACCTTTGGAGGTCATTTGGTCCATTCCTCTGCTGAAAGCCAGGGTAAATTCAAATTTAGATCAGATTGCTCTGGGCCTTGTAAAAGCTTTTATTAAGATATATGCAAAGATATACAGCTGCTGCTATCTGGTGTTCCGGAACACCATGGCCAGCCGATTCATTTCAAGACAACTTACTCTCAATTTACATTGTGAATTTAGGTTGCAGCATGTGGCCAGTGTAGCACAAGGGATGCGTACAGCTACTGGTTTTGTTGAACCAAAATTAATTCAGTAATGGGCTTCTACTTGGTGAAGCACTTTCTTTATTTTTTTCCTTTAATTCTGTGGAATTTTAACTCCATTACAAAGAAATAGCATTCTTCCTCTCTTCTATTAGTGGGAGCTAAATGCAAATACCTTTACTTCTCCTTGCTAAGTAAGTAATGTTTCAATGATTGTGTTCCCTATATTTATTTTAAAATAAATTGTTACTAGTTGCTAGAACTAGTAACACCCAGGAGCGCATAAAGCCTCATTTTATTAAAGTGAAATGAAAATGTAGGCTTCAAATCATTGCTTTGTATAACCCAGGCAGCTGGAACTGACACATTTCTAAGTGACTGGTCTTCCCGTTACTACTGTTTTTTGACTAAGGTTTCACCAGGTGGGAATTTCCCCACACGTAGCAACATTGCTGAACACAATATTGTGCAATGTAAAGGCTGTCAAAACCGAGTTTTTGTTCCTCATTCCTTTTCTTTATCTTAGAATTGTATGTTATTTCACAATCTTTATAAATTATTCAGATGAAAAGCAGGGCATGACTGACAATATGTTAATCTTCGTGACTGAATTGGAGATGATAGAAGGAGCATAGATAAAAAGCAACAGAGGAAAAGAGACGATTTTAATAAAAGAAATAACTATTCTCTTTAGCATCATGTCTGATGAAATGGGAGTTGATCTTTGTAAAATCTTTGTTGATTTTCTAGCTATAGAGCACAACAACATTTTCTAAATCCTAGATTGAGCAGTGGCATGTATGTGTGATTGTAGGGAGAAAAAAGATTCTGGGCTACTATAGAGACTTTCTTTCAAATAAATCATATGATTCTGTCTCTACTCTCCTTTTACCAAAGGATTCAGCTGTAATTCTGAGTATTTCACTGAAGTTCAGGTAGCTGGAACATCTCACAGTATAAAATGATAAACTGATCTTTTGCTAGGTTAAATAACACTTTTTTATTCATCTTTAATTTGTGCTATTCCTACAATCTGGTAGTTTTGTTAAAGTATTTCAATATGGTTATATATTAAATGTGGCGCTTTATATTATCAATTGTGAGAACAAGGTTTAAGTTATTTAGTTTGAATGTGTTCTTTCAGATTTTTAAATTAGATGTATAATTTTAAATTATTTCCTATTATGTTTTTTTTATAACCTGCATTCATATGGGGACCAGAATCCAACTAAAGTATGTAAAACAGGATGGTGGTTTTGTTAGTAAAGTAGAAGAAAAAATATATTAAAAAAGGAACACTTTAAGACCAGTTTATTAAACAAAGAGGATGTTGTGTATGAATTGGGAAGTGAGCTAGATGCTGTGTCATCCCTTAACTGTTAAATGTCCTCCTGTGACATCTGTTTTTACTCTGGGAGTGAAAAGCAGGAAGGAACTGCTTTCACTTTCATTTCCAAATTTGAATAACCATCATCATAGAATCATAGAATGGTTTAGGTTGGAAAAGACCTTAAAGATCATCAAGTTCCAACTCCCCTGCCATGGGTAGGGACACCTCCGACTAGACCAGGTTGCCCAAGGCCACATCCAGCCTGGCCTTGAACACTTCAGAGATGGGGCCTCAACAACCATCCTTGAACTGAACTAGATGGAGGAGCCGTAGCGGACAAATATATTAGTAGTTTAACTTGAACTGCATTCTTTTTAAAGCATAACTAGGTTTGTTGTTTACTTTAAAGCTTTTGATCCTATAAAAAGAAGCTCCTATGCTTTTCTTTTTTATATTTCCACTTACGGATCTCCTGGCTATTTTGGACCTCTGTCTTCAACAGAAGTTGCTGCCATTGCCTTGCTTCTCTTGTTACCCCAGAGACTGAAAGGAGTATCTCTCAAGGTTGATTCTGGCTTTAGTAAATGTTCTTTTTGCCTTTTTTTTTAATCTTCTTTTGGCAACCCCGGAAGAGTAGAAAGAAAAAGACAAGCACTCGGCCCTTTCACCCATGGTATTCTGCAGTGGAAGCCCACTGGCCTGTGCAAGCCCACCCTTTGTTATTGTGTGGAGACAAAAATTGCATATGTAATATTTAGCAGTACCACTTAAGAAGTGGAATAGTATAAAGAAGTGAACAGGTGGTAGCACAACCTCACGGCTGCTCCAGGATTTACTCAAGCAGGTTTTGTAACCTAACGTCAGTGCACTAAACCAGTTACTCTGAAATTAGTGCAGTAATTTGTTCGTGTGAATCGCAGGATGATTCTGAATGGCTGCGCGATGGAGTCCGGCACTGCAATGAAATAACTGCACATCCTGATGCTTCCCTCCGAGTTGAGGATGATTTCAGGATGCTTAAAGCGTGAATGCAGGCATAGACGATGCAGACTTGTCTTGTGGTGGAGACGTAGCCTAGAAGGAAGCTGAGACATTTAAAGTTATTTTAGCTTGCATTTGTAATTCAGCTTTCCCATACGGTTTAGACAGGCAAGTCTCTTTTATCATTAATAAATAGAGAACTCTGAATAACTCCTGTGTGAAATTATATATTAAAAAAAATTAAATAAAAATGTTGTTTTGCAGAACAATTATAAGCAGATCCACGGCAATGCAAGGTGAGTAATACATAAACAAAATGTCATCTTTTTCTAATATCAAAGATAACATGGGTCCTTCTGAGGCATTTAAGCAATCTTAGCTTACCTATTAGTTTACCTTCTAATTTTATGAAATATGTATGAATGTTTTAAATTGAAATCATTTACATTTTAAAATTGAATCATTTACAAAAGATATAGTTTACATTTTTAGATCTTGATTTCTGAAGTTAAATAAATAAGTAAGTAATCTTGAAATTCAAGTTATTTCTGCTTACAAACTGAACTTGGTAAATGTTTTTAAATCCATAACCCTCTGAGTCTGCTGGTGAGGCATTAGTGTAGTCCTAAATTGAAGAAAGTTGGAGAAAAATGTTTTATATAGTGGAGAATGGCTCGTTACCAGTCTGTTCTAGACAGGAGGGCAGCCTGTCAGTTCTCTGGCATTCCTTTGAATTAAAGCCTCCTTCTAAATATAAATGAACAAAGGCACCTCTGGGCCAGACAAAGAGTGAACTGACCCTGCTTGAGCAAGGGTTGGACTAGGTGATTTAAGAGGTCCCTTCCAAGCTACATGATTCTGTGATATCTTCATGACATCATGTGTAATACCTGCCTTTTTTCTGCACTTTAAGCATTAGAACTCCTTTAAGTTAGAGTGATGTTTAATATACATATTGTGCATAAATACAAGCTTGTTATACAGTTTTTGCTGTACAGAAAACAGCTGCTTAATTTTGTTATGTGTCTACTCTGAAAAAGGAGGCAGCGTTGGGATCTTTCACCCTAGGGTAGGAGGAAATGAGCAATACTCAAAGCATATGTTCCATTCTTCCAGCACACAAGCCCGCACCAGCACCTGGATTTTTAAACGCGAACTATGCACCAGGAAATCAAGTCCCCTATGACTACCCTCAGCACGCACCTGGGACTTACCAAGGTAGGTTGCTTGGCTACAGATCTGCTATGCCATTAGGAAGTAAGCACGGGAAGGAGGAGGTTTCATGAAGGCGCCCATCTCTGATTTACTTTTCTGCTGTTAATTCTATAGAGTTTCTGTTAATTTCTGGTTTACTGGAAAGTCATCTTCTTTCCTTCTTGGTGCTGTACGTTAGTATGTGCTGAGCAGTACCAATAGTGGTAGAAGTTAAAAATGTTGGATGTTCCTCAGCGGTCACTGCGGTGAGTTTGTTAGGGAGGTGTTACCGATGCAAAGCAATTAATGTGTGGCACCTTCTTGCTGATGAGCAGGTTTTGTAATTAATGTCATTTCAGTATTTCACTCTATTTTTCTCTACAAATCAAGAACTGAAGAATTGTTTTCTTCTTGCAGTTCTGCTGGTCTGTGTATTCTGTTCCTGTTCCCTCCTCTGTTGCTGTACTTTGCACGTGGTTGTAACTTACACTTTCACTCATTTGCTTTTCTCCTCTTCTGTCTCATTTTCTGCTCCCCGTTCAAAACGCAGCGCTCATAAATAGCTTCTCATGTGCTGGTAACTAATTGCTTTCTGAAGAACCAAACCACAATGAGCGGTATCTTACAATCAGGTTTGAAGCGTATGTCATAGGTAAAATGCAAAAAGTTTGGCCCAAGTTGCTGAGCTGTTCATCCGTCAAAGGTTGCGCATCTCATGGGAAGGCACTCAGGGGTCTGCGGGCACACTTAGCCTCCAGCGGGGAACGGGCAGGTGCCACCTGTGCGATGAAGGTCGGGGAGCGTTTTTCATTTCGAATAATGTATGTACTCACACTTACACACAATAGCAGTAGATAGTTTGTGTGCAAAGCCTGTGCTCAGACATAAAAGTGATTTTGTATTCCATAAGGGTGGGTCGTTCTCTGGGCTGAATGATTCTGCCACCTATGAGTTTTAAGCCACAGCAATTTTCATCACCTGATGTACTGTCCTGCTCATGGCCACAGCGTGAGCGTTCATGTGGTGCAGTACACGTTTTGTAATGTAGTGTGAAACACTGGTGCTGAACTGATTTGGGCTAAAGATAAGTCTACAGGTCAGCAGCTCTTGAACTACAGCTCTACAAAAATATTCTTTGTGGCTTCTGCGTTGTGCTTGCTTCTGAGTAAAATATAAAATTCTTCTGCTTCAGAATAAAGGCCTTATCTGCCTATCAGGAAAGTATTAAATGAGGGGAAAAATACAGTTCTTGTTCTGTAACTTTCAATAACAACTTCAGCAGCTTCAGCTACAAGGTCATAAAGCATCTCTCTAGCAAAGGCCGTGTTGCTGCGCGACTGTGCTCAGGCAGGGGACGTGCTCAGGCTGCGCAGAGCCCGGGGACATGGGATGGGTGGTGGGCACTAAGGCTGTGCTGCCTGTGCCATCTGGTGGGATGCTGAGCATTTAGACCCTGAAGTGCTTCATGAGAGTTTGTGTTTCCTATTGAATGCTAACTGGAGAAGACTTACTTGACATTTGCAAAATGTAGAATTGTTTCCTTCTTTGCTACACACCTTCTCCATGAAGGAGTTGTGGATTTCCTGAGTTTTGAAAGACAATTCCTTAAAGAAACGGAAAAGTGCAGTTTTTAGATCACAGTTACCTGGTTTGAAACCTGCAGATGGACTCTGCTAAAAGGACATTTCCTATCACATAAGTAGAAAGTATAATTCCAGGAAAACTTTACCTTAAAATTCCTCATTTGCTTAACTGGCAACTTGTAAATGCCAATACTCTTAATGTATTTAAAGGTATTCTGTCTTCTCTACTTAGAAATAACCTTCATTTATTTATTTCTTTTTTTTTGAATTGCATATCTTTATGTGAATAAAACTGCTATATTCAAGAATGATGTGTTTGTTTATTTTGTTTATTTTGTTTATTTTGTTTATTTTGTTTATTTTGTTTAGTTTTGTCTGGAGGGATTAGAACATCCCAATCCAGTGTAAATTCTCTCATGAAAGTTGTAGTATTAATAACTGAAATATATTGTAGATATAAGGATCTTCGTAGGTCAAAGTAGTGAACAAATTAATCTTTTAAAGATCCATGGGGCAATTATTTTCTAACATCTAAGTTTCATAACTGCATCTCTCCTACAACACCAGGTGTCGCTGGCGCAGGGAGCTATGGCTTCCAGGTACAGGCCACGAGTCCAGTTCCAGCTGGATTTGCTGTTCCACCCATCCAGAACCAGCCCATCGTGAAGGAGGGGACAATCTGGATGCCCGTCCCTCCTCCTCTTCCCAACTGCCCTCCTGGACTGGAATATCTCACACAGGTAACTGCATCCTTCCTCCTTCCCCAGAGAACATGTATTCATCCACCTGAGAAGCAGCCTGCGTCTGTGAAATAGCTAAAAAAACCCACATCTGGCTTTGTTGCCGCTGCATAGGTTGCTGTTTTGGGCTGCTAAGTGAAGCCTTTTGTGGTGTGATTGATGCACGATTGAGAGTGGAGGTGCCTGCTGTGGCTGCAGCACTTCACGGAGTGCTCTCCTGCCAAGTGAGATGCTAAAGGACAGGGGGCACAGCGCTGTCATACGTTCTTCCCGTTTCTGAAGCTACTGTTTGTGAGATGTAATGTGATTTGGCAAGGTGTATATAATAAATGTATATAATATGGGCAACTGTAGCACATTAGAGGTGCTTAATTTTCCACATGATGCTTTCTTCGCACCTCTTCCTAATGTTGTTAGGAGAGGCACTAGTCAGACTTCACAACGTAGAGAACGCTAATAGCAAAATAAGAGTTGTTTCCGCATTACTGAATATGTCCTTGTACTGTAAAAGTACAGTTCATCTCATCACTGGGCGCAAATAGCAAGGCTTAACACTGATGTATTGTTGCCAGTTTTGCAAATTGCTCAGAAAAAAAAAAAAAAAAAAAAAAAAAAAAAAAAAAAAAAAAGAAAAAGAAAAAGCAGCAGTGAGGAGCGGCTGATATTTCCTGATTTTTACTCAGAGCTGAGCAGTAGGTGAGCTCTAAATTTTCTCAGTTTCCTGCTTTTGTCTGTACGGACTCCTGATGTAGGCGTCTGGGAGATGCGGTGTCAGAGGCTCTGTCAGGTCGGTAGCTGAGCTAGCCTGAGTCCTGACAGGGGCACAGGCACACTCACCCTGCGTGCTCGTAACCAGCCCAGCCTGGGTACAGCTTCTGCCGTCTGCTCCGGTGCTCTGAAACACCTTTCTGCTAAATTGACAGAGGACAGGACACGGGGGGACGTGAGCTACTTCCACAGCTTTCCCGGTAGATGTTCTGCCTCACGACAATGTATTGATCCCTAAATCTGCATTCTGAAATGAAACAGCAATGCTTCTTAAAACTAGATTTCTCTTAGCTACAACTTGTTAACTATTTATTCTGTTTAATTTTTCAACCACGAACAGATTGACCAGATATTAATTCATCAGCAAATTGAACTTCTTGAGAGTAAGTGAAAAGCATTTGTAACAGAGAAATGTTTAAATCTAATAATCTCAAGAACGGTAAAATTTAGACTTTCTTTGACCCTATGTATTGCTGCCTTTCTCTTTCCTGCCTCTGTTATCTGTCTCAATTCCTGCACAAGCTGTGAAGGAGAGGAAGAAGATAGGAGGGTGGAGGATTTTAAGCAGGTTCTATATCTTAAAAGATACGTAGCAATGCGACTGAATAATCCTGGTAGCTAGTTATAGCTGAAGTCACACATTTCCCATGTTATTCATTCACATGATTTCTACTTGCCTTTCTTCTCCACTTTAAAGATCTTCTTTTCTGTCCTCTCTTATTCCATCTAATTCCATAGACTGGCATGCAGCTCTGATGCCGTTTCCAGGCAATCCTGCTGGTTTAGCAAATTGAATTGCTTTCCTTCTGCTCTCCTCATTCCGTTCACTTTAAGAATATCAAAGTCATGTTCTCAAGTGTCTTTCAAACAGAAGAAATAAAACGGACCATCCATCTTGGCTGACACCTAATGCTGCTGCATTTTCTTTCCATAATGCTTCAGAGAGTACTTTCATTTGTTAGAGAATTTAATCAAAATTTCTGTCCTGGCTCTTGTTGTTTTCTATTTGTGCTGCTGTGATTCTTGACTCTGAGGATTTTTTTTTTTTTATGGCCTTCTCATTCTGAACATATTTGTGCCCTCTAGAACCCTTTTCTTGCTTCACCCCCAAATTCACGTTTCTTTTAATTCTCATCCCTTCAGCTCTTCCCTGGGAATATTCCATGCTGTGGTGCTTGCTCTGGCAGTAGATGTCCATATCTGGTGGGAGGGCACTGATGGACATCTCCATGCTCTTTCCGTGTTGCCGTGTTCACGGTGGCTTCTCCTCTCTGAACTTCTCCATCAGGCTCCTCTGCTCGAGGGTCCTTCCCCACCGCTTCCCTTCGCCGGTAGCTGCCTCTGACAGCCTTCGAGTGAGGGCTGCCTGCCCAAAGGGTAGCTTTAGAGTTAGCACGGTGACTTCTCTGACCAGACAGACCTCAGAAATTTAATAGTTCTGTTCCTGTTTTTCAGTTTTGACTGGCTTTGAAACAAACAACAAATATGAAATCAAGAATACACTGGGCCAAAGGGTGTACTTTGCAGCAGAGGACACTGAGTGTTGCACCAGGAATTGCTGTGGGCCATCACGACCCTTCACCCTCCGGATTATAGATAACCTGGGTCACGAGGTGATAACGCTGCAGAGACCCCTCCGGTGCTCTTCGTGCTGCTTTCCCTGCTGCTTACAGGAGGTGAGTTGCTCCCTCTCACCGTCTTCCCTCATGTGGGACATGGTCCACCTGTGCAGTTTTAAGATGGGGTTGCCTTGAATCAGGAGGCGAGGCGAAACAAGTCAGGTTTTGTCTGTAAGCTGTGGGGAGAGAGATCTGTGGGATTTGTGCATGGGGTCTCCTCGGTCTGGGAAGAAGCTGGTGTGCTGCAACACTTAGGTTTGCTGTGGCTGCTTCCGATTACCGTAATGAAAAACTGGATTCAGCAGCATGTCAGGGAACTTGGGGCTACTGCTGAAATCTGTGCTGGAGATGGAATTGCAGTGTAAGAGTTGGGCAACAGCTTACAAAAGCTGTAGTGAAAGTCAACCCCTGAAATGATGAGCTTTTTTAGTATCAAAATAAATATGCGGTGGTGCAACTTCTGAAGCCTTGAATCTGAGCCTACTTAGAGCTCTTACTGAGGGATTTGTAGTAGCTGCATCCTGTGATGTCTTCACTGAACGCTTTCAGGATGTTCACAACCTTTCTTTCACTAGACTTTGATCTTTCTACTGTAGATATACAGCTTGTGTACTTATAGCCTTAGGACCATCTTATTTTTTTCTGAGAAGGCAAAAGTTGCATATGAGGTCTGCAATTTGTGTGCAGGTTTCTGAAAATGTTCACAGAAAACCCCATGCAGCTTCATGCATTGGAAAGCCAGGTTGTTGTGGAAAAATTGTTGTGTTTGGTTTGTGTGCTAGTGTGGGTTTTATCTAACAAGCATATCAAAGCATGAGCACTCACATGGAGGTTTTCTTTTTCCTGTGAAGTTAGAAGTTCAGGCGCCTCCAGGAACACCGGTTGGTTACGTTGTCCAGAACTGGCATCCTTGCCTGCCAAAGTTTACCATTCAAGATGAGAAAAGAATGGATATACTGAAAATTACTGGCCCATGTGTTGTCTGCAGCTGTTGTGAGGACATTAATTTTGAGGTATGCAATGCTAAAAGTTGTTTGTATGTATCTTCTTTCAGATAGTTTGATAGTAGTTTGTTGCTTGACTTCTTACCTGTCAACAGAACTGCTGTATATATTAAGTAATTAGTACACAATCTTTTAATGCTAGCATAATCAATTCACTTCTCTAGGTATCTAGATTACTCTAGATAGGCCAGACAAACTTCCAGAAATGACATCTTAAAGCCACTCATTGGTGATCAGTGAGACTGGTTCCCTGTGGTTGCACACAAATCTCTTAATTGAAATATTTGGCAGCAAAATCTTTTTGAATCTATTTTCATAGAATCATAGAATGGTTCAGGTTGGAAGGAACCTTAAAGATCATCTAGTTCCAACCCCCCTGCCATGGGCAGGAACACCTCCCACTAGACCAGGTTGCTCAAAGCCCCATCCAGCCTGGCCTTGGACACTTCCAGGGATGAGGCAGCCACAGCTTCTCTGGGCAACCTGTGCCAGTGTCTCACCGCCCTCCTAGTGACTTTTTTTTTTCCTAATATTTATTCTAAATCTCCCCTCTTCCAGTTTAAAGCCATTGCCCCTCACCATGTCACTACATGCCCTTGTAAAAAGTCACTCTCAAGCTTTCTTGTAGGCCCCCTTCAGATATGGGAAAGCTGCTATAAGGTTTCCCCAGAGTATTCTCTTCTCCACACTGAACAACCTCAACTCTCTCAGTCTGTCCTAACAAAAGTGTTGTTCTTAGCTGTATCGGATATTTACTAAAACGACTTCCTACAACCACTCATTTAATCATTTAATAATCACTCAATGACCAAGTAAATCAAGATAATCTAGACCTAAAATATAGATTTGAATGACTGAAGCGTTACAACTTGCACTTAAAAATAATAGTGATTAATGCATTAGTATTTTCATACACCTGAAGCAGTAGATACACTGTTCTACCATTTAATATATAAAATGATGTTGCAAATAGTTACTAAAGCAAATTTAGTATCATTTTATTTTGGGGACTAGTCTTTCACATGACCGTGAAGACTGGATCTAACTTTAGGAAACACCATGTTGACAAAGGGCTAGTCTCTGCTTTGGAACACAAGAATGTAATTTGTTTAATTTTCACTTGAGCAGTTCCTGATACATGGCAGGAGAAACTAATTCGCTCTCTTGGCTAAAAGACAACACTTCCAACAGAGTGTGTGTGCGTGCGTGCGGTAGCTGTCTTCCAACACTATTAAAGCATTGAACTCCGCAGTCAGATTTAGAATTAAGTTCATGTCTGTGCTACTTAAGACTGACTTTCTGATAGTCAGGGTTGCCTTTTGGTACAAACAGTTGCATGCAATGACTGCATTAATTCAAATAACACAATCTGAAGCTTTCAAATGGATCTATTATGAAAAGGATTTGGGAATATTATGAATGACAGATTTGATGGGTTTTTCTTAATTTTATATTAAACTAGGTGAAGTCTGTGGATGAGACTTGTACTGTTGGGAGGATTTCTAAGCAGTGGACTGGTTTTTTGAAAGAAGCTGTCACAGATGCAGATAACTTTGGAGTCACATTCCCAATGGACCTTGATGTAAAAATGAAAGCTGTCATGATCAGTGCTTGCTTCCTTATCGTAAGTTTGTCATTCTCTAATACTTGAATATGAACTGACTTTTTCATCTCCATGTTCAAATTGTGCTGGTAAAGGATTTGACTCTGAACTCTTTGAAGTGAGCAGCAGTTTGTTGTGAACTTCCTGAGTGTAAAACTCGACCCAGAGGGCAACAGAGTTATTTCAGATAATAAGCTTATTCTAGACTACATGAAGTGCTGACTGTATTTAAGGAGAGCTTCATTTGTGACGGGACTGAGAAATCCTGTGAAGGGAAGACTCCGTACAGACATATTAGCAGAGTCAAGCGTTTCTATGTGGATGGTGAAACCAGAAAAGTACAGATCAGCACTAGCCAGGAGACCCATCCAAAGCCGGAGCAGCCTGCTGAGTGGGTGAACTGGACAGCTGAATGCCGCAGCCAGTTCCTCCTGACTCTCCTTGGAAGTATGTGAAGCAGTGAGCTGAGCAGGATTAAATGCTCTCAAAGGAGTCACCTCCAATGGGAGGGATGTCTGTGGAGGCAAAGCACGTCTAACTTGATGCAGCGCTTTGACTCTACCAGGTCAAATACTGCAGTGCAGCTCACTTTGCTCTTTCAAAACAGTTGCGACACACTCGTGTTTCCACTTATCTGTGCAATTGGGCATTAGGTACCATTTCAAAAAGTGCACTGCTGCTGTGCTGGCAGGGCTGCAGAGGGGGAGGAAAGGGGCATGTGAAGCACTTTGAGTTTGGAAAGTTCTCGCCACCCTCCAACAGCCCTGTGCAAGAACCAGGTTTTCCTTAGCTGCGCGTGTTCATGTGCTACTGTGTGCATGAAGTGCAGTGTTAGCGAGTGCCAGCAACCCAGGACTCCAGACACAGAAAATGGGGCACCCAGATGTAAACTAAAGATAGTTATCAAGATGATGGACTCCAGTTTGAGGTAAAATGAAGGGACTGAGTCGTGTCGAACAAAGTCAGGGCAGGAATCCTGAGTAAAGGAAGCATAGCTTCGGCTAGTGATAATTTAAAGTTTTCCATGTAGGTCTTTCATCATATCTTTCTCTCTCTGTGGGTGTCCTATTCTGAGAGACCCAGGTGATGGGGAGTGGAGAGAGGTGCCCCTAACTTCTCATCATTTGAGGTTTCCAAGAGGAAGGTGCTTCGAGTACCTTGCAAAGCAACCAGGAGATCTCTGAACTAAGAACTGCATTTAAGAAGTATTTGTTTTGCTTGCTTTTTGTTTCCTTCTTAGGACTTCATGTTTTTTGAGCATGCTGGTGATAAACAACAGCGAACAGGAGTTTGGCAATGAAATCTAGAAGTTTTGTATAAAAGGATGAAGGACATAAATCTCCCAACTTTCCAGTGGATTGCACAGCTCCAGTAAGAATATTAGAAGTGTACATCTTGTGCTTGTAGTTATATTTCTATACACTAAAAGCTTTATGGTTGTCTATTTTTTTTTGGGGGGGGGGAATAATCTGATGAAATAATTTGTCGCATGCAAATAAGAATGCTTTGTCTGTACAGATCAATGCTGTAATTTATAGAAATATATAGCAACCTTTTTTTCCCAAGAAATTTGGAATTGTAAAATAACTCCTTGTAGTTACTTTAACACGTAAAAAAGAGGACTACTTTTATATTCAATATTAATACAAGATATGAACCTAATAAAGAGATCCTGATAATTTTCTGTGTATCCTTCTTTGGTAGTTTTGCCTTGGTGTTCACATTTTGTTGTTTCCAACTTCTTATCAAATATATAGGTTCAAAACAAAGTGATCTAAGTGAACAGAAGTATCAGAAATCACTGTAAAATTGTATAAATCTAGTGATAAATCTGCTGCCAAATATGACTCTGTTAGTGTAACTTAGTTTCATAATTTGGGTCGTTTGGAAACTTAAGGCTTTGATTTTCACCAACAGAAGTTTAGAGGAGACAGGAAATATAAATGCCTGCTTCTGTTTAATAAGCCTTTGGTAATTGCTTTGTGCATGAGTGTGATTTTTCCTGAGGCAAGGAAAAACTAGTTACTTACATTTCAGTTTCTCCAGTCCTCTTTTAGTCCATGGATTTCACAGATTCTAAGTCTGCCTGTAGGCATGAGGGCACAGGAATAATAAACAGAATAATTCCACTTCAAAAGCAGATGCGTGAAATGGCAGGTCTATTTTTTAGCATTTATAGCTTTATTTAAATGGGCAAGCAATGGATGAAGTTGCAATTTCTTACTCCAGCTTCACACAAGCATGTGCATATAGCGGTTCTTGGGATACAGTTATGGGGAGAGGTCCTTGCCAATATTTTCAGTTGTATTCTAATTCTGCTAAAGATTCCTTTTGTTCACTATTGTCAATTTCTTGATTGCTCCTGGCCAGTGAAATAGCAGAAGAAAAGTGGAGTGCCATTGCTGCTACCTACTTGGACTCTCTTTGATGTTGTAAGAGTTTTACAAACTCATGACGACAATCTATACTGTTCTGAAAGTCTTTAAAATTGTATGTTATGCCTTGTTAAAGTCAGCTTCTGCTGCTAAAGACAAAAGTTATTGAATATGGTGCCTTTAATAACAGGGATTTCTGGAAGTGCATTTTTGATTCATCAGCACTGTTCTTAGGGACTTAAATTATTGTTATTTTGAACATATTTTGTGCTTTATTGGCCAGCTATTAATGAGATACTGGAAATTCAGTCTTGTTAAAATCTGCTAAAAGTTTGATTGCTTCGGTTAGGAATAGATGCTACATGTATAGAAACTGAAGTAACACACCCAGGACCAGACCTGTCCTGTAGGGATTCATACGGCTGAGCCCATCACTATTATTTTTCCTGCAAGGGATGACACACAGCTTCAGTTATGCCTGTAGCTCTGAAGTCCCAGGCTCAAGCACGTTCAATAGCTGCACTTTCAACAGAGAGCAGAGTTACTCAAATATTCCATAAATATGTTTTTGGGGAGATTTGAGAATACCTCTTTAATTCCTTGGCAGGTCATGCATAGAATCTAAATTTACTTTTTGCATTAGAGTGAGGTCTGTTTGTGGCTGTTTGAAGAACGGGTGGAATAATATTTTGCAAGTAGGCAAAAGAGTGATGCCTTTGCCTATGCTGAAAAGCATTTTGCATCATGAATTCATCCCTTGACAATAAACTGCGGAGTGTATGCAAATTTAAGTAAGGTATTAGGAGCTGGGCTAATGGGACATAGCCAGGAGACTTTATTTTCATTCCTCCAAATAATTCAAATTTTTATGTTCAAATGTTGTGCTTAGGTATTCTCCGTAAGTCCTGGAAGCACCATTGTCCCAACAACCTTGCAGACAAAATTACGTAGAAAAATTCACGTACATCTCTGTAGAGCAGTAAGGGAAGAATGTGAGATTGCAAACAGTCAAGAATGATCAGTTTCACATCAAGATGTGTAGGAAAAAAATGTTGCAATTCTTGTATCTTAGGGAGAATTGCAGTTGCAAGCGGTAACAGTTCTGTAAAGTGTAATCAAAGCAAAGATATCTTTGCTTACAAACAGGTTTCTCAAATACAGTGAAACCCAACAATGAAGTTGTGTAAATTGTGCTGTTGTCATTTAGATTTTTTGATTTTGCGCTGCTTCAGCCTAGGGATCAAAATGCTACAGCTTATTCCTTTACCGTGTATTTAGCAAAGATAGTAAATAAGGTAAAGAATTAGGTAGCCCAAGGGAAATCAGTATGTGAATCCAGCTACATGGTAAGTAAGGTGTAAGATGTTCAAACTAAGCCTCTTAGATTTGCCAGAATTGCAGTAAGAACAGGAAAGAAGTTCCACAACCTCAGATCATAAAAGGACAGAGAGAGCATTGGAGTTGGGGAATTTTTCCATCAGTTGGGTAATTGGATAGCTCTGATACTGGTTACACAGCTCATAAACTTTTCTGTTGTGAAATGGTTCAGTTTCTCATGAAGATAAAAATATTGCATGAGAATTCCTAACTAAAGCTATCAAGCGTTAACTCTTTAGTTAACCAAATAATATCTTATCACCTTTGTAATCTCGTTCACTTTTTCCTCGTGATATTTAATTGAAAAATGCTTATTCCTTAAATTTTCCAGAACTTCTGGAGACAGCTGTACTCGCTTGCTCTTTTCTGAAACTCATTGTGCTGAATGCAGAAAAAAATCATTCTTTGAGCTCTCTTTCTTTATTTTGAAAGAACCTATAACAGCTTCCATATTTAATAAATTACCAGACTCTAGAACTCTCCACTCTTCATCCATCAGGCTATAAGCAATACAATGATTTATCTCCCTATGCATAAATCCAGGTTTTGGAGACATTAGAAGACTTTCAGCATGCCGCCTGTTATTCGATACCATCTCAGTTAGCTAGAGCTCTTACATAAAACCTTTACAGAGTGAGAGTTGCAGATGGATTTCTCTAGTTCTGTTAATGACCTTTCCATCTGTATCATCCCCGTAAGTTTTTCACCTCTAGCTGTACAGGAGATGCAGTCACTTAATGACACCCTAGGGTCTATACGGCACAGAAAGCCATAATTTATATGATGTTTCCCAGTAGAAAAGCATAGTTAATTCCAGTTTCCAGCAACACAAATTATAAGTGGAAAAAAAAAAAGTAAAAGAAAAACTATTTTACTCCTCCTCTAGTCTTAAGCAAGATTGTTCTTCTGCTAATTGAGAAGAGAGAATAATTTTGCTGATTGGGAAGAGGAGGAGCATTGTTTTAAAGTATATTGTATTACAGTTGGTCTCCTAAAAACACTTTAATTCATATTAGAAAAGTTTATAAAAAGGCCTCTTTGGGTCATTTTGTAGGCCCAAGGACAGGCCTCACATCCCTCACGTACCTCATCTTGGTTTTACTAATGAGAATAACTTTGACCAAAGCTGAGAAGCTGACAGCAGGAGCAGGGACTGCACAAGAAAAAGTGAGTAAGGGAAGGAGAAAGCAACTAGTTTTTGTGGATGGAATTAAGCTCATTTACTGCAGATGCAAGGGTGATTCACTGGAAATGCTAGGGCTAACAAAGAAAATCAAATACTTGTTCAAGGGAATGTGTTGTAAAATTGCCTAGCTTAAGTGTTTGACTACTAATGGGCATTGTATGACTAGGAATGTGAATAATTTGTGACAGAAGTATTTACGAAATTGATAAATGATAAAGGTAAAAGGACAATGAAGGGAAGATGTTGTGGAATCAGAAGAACTTGCAGATAAGGGAATCTCACCAGATGAGGGCAAGGAAATGAATACAGGTTGCCAGAGGGGAAACCACCACTACACCACAAGCTGAAGAAGCTACTTCAAGCAAAAAGAAAAGATTTGATCTGAAAATTAGTGAGACAGGAGGTAAAAAAGATAGAAGAACCCCACAGAAAATAACAAGAGGTTGAGAATAGCAAAAAGCTCCAGCTCTCCCAGGGTGGAGGGAAGAGCTCAGCTAGTGGAGAATTCCGTTGTGTACGTCCAAGGCTCTGTATATGCTTTCATGATGTTGCAACAGGGTGATTTAGATAGCTTAAAGAACCACTGTCAAAGGTATTAGCAAAAGCGGTTTTAATATGATGTTGTAAAAGTGCGACTTAGCAGAGTTCAATGGCGGGCTCACTCTGCTACTGTATGACGCAATCATCTGAACAATGATTCAAAACTACCAAGACAAAATCAGAGTTACCAAGGCACAAATCAAAGTTACCATACTACAAGACTATGCACAGTATCGGTCGCTTATCAAAGATCTGCCGTTGGTGAAATATCTCTCTGCCTCAACGAGCAACCTTGAGAGGTGTCCCAGCTCAAGGGGACATCACCACCATGCAGCCACACTGCCCAGCAGGGACAGCTCAAAGAAGGCTCGCTAAGGCTGTCATACTTATGGGATGAAGTGGTGGGCTTGTAGTCAAATTACCTGCAATGGGAAAGGTATGCATGAGACTCCTTGTGCCCACAACTTTCTTTGTACCTTGATAAATGAGTCTTGGAAAAGCCACTCACTATTGATGCATTAATGGCACAATCGGTGTTCCAAGCTCACATACATTCTTGCTCACTGTGTCACTCTGCTCCTTTGTGGGTTTTCATTGAACAGATTGAAACTAGAGGAGCTCTTGGCCCGGCTATGGCTCAGGCCTTCACCTCCTTTGGAGCATGTACCAAACTACTGTTGGTTACGGGGTGGAGTGCATCTGTCACACATGGTATAGATACTTACACATACTATGCATGTATACTGGATCAGATCGCTGTAGGACTCTAGTAGCTCCTTGTCACCACTCATAGGGACACATTGCTGATTTTATATATACAAAATATACATGAAAGGATTGCAACGAAAAACAGAGAGCGAACAGATGAGAACAGGAATCGACGATGCATGTCTCCTATTTTTCAATAGGTGGCAATAGGTGGCAGTGCAAGCACAGGAATTATGTTTTCACTGCTTAAAACCTCACTGTGAGCTTCACAGGCGGTTTCACTAGTTGTCATTCTGATTTTCTCAGTGGAAGAATTTCAGATTACACTATCTCCAAAGTATGTATTCCCTACATGAGTGTGGAAAGCTAGATGTGTCTTTCCCACCAAAGCTGCAAAATCTTGAGCTTCAAATGCAATTACGTGCCACTAGGAAAATTAAAAATGCATGTGAAAGTATGTTAAACCATGCTTGATTTAAAAAAAAAATAAAATACTGTGTAATGTCCTTAAAGTTGCATTAGGCTTGGTAGAATTTTGAATTGTACTTATGATTTCTGACATAATTTACTACGTAATGAAAAAAGTTAATAATTATCACAGCAGGGTATGTTGAGGCAAACAGCCTAATTTCACTGCTGGTTTAATGTTACTGATTTACATCTGAGGTGCATTTAGCCCCCTAGACGTGAGATGGCTTCGGTGTGCTTGGCTGTGGTGTTGACCGTGAGCACAGTGGGGTGGTGGAGGAGAGGGCGAGGGACAGGCGAGCTATGGCCAGGCAGGCCTGGGAATCTGCTCTGGGCTTCCTCCCAGGTTTTGGTTGTGTCTTTTTGGTTTTTGGGGTTTTTTTTGGTGGTTTTTTTTTTTTTTTTGTTAATTTTAATTTGCTGCTCGTGCCTCGCCTGGTTTAGCCTTTAGCTGACCGAGTTATTGAACCAGGGCAGCTGGCAGCAGCTGAGGAAGTCAGTATTTCTCCTTTGTTGATGGCCATTTACTGAGGAGCAAACAGCAACTGGTCCGAGGCCGGGCAGGAGCCTGAGCTGGTGCTGTACACACCAACACCACAGCAACTCAACTTACAAATGCATACCAAAAAACGGCTGGGGAGCGGGCTAGTGCAATGCAGGGACTGCTGGCCTGGCCACCTTCTGGTCAGGAGCCTCCTGTTCCTCGTTGTGTGCGCCACAGAGAGGGAGTGACACGGAGATGTTCAGCAACAGGAAAATGCCTCTGCAGCTGTACGTCAGGACTGCAAGGAGCACGGACAAAGGCGTATTTCAAAGGTAGGTGGTCGAATGCTGCAACACTGCCATAGCACTGCATACAGAGAGACACTGGGAGACAGCGCTGGCCCCGAGGTGGTGGCATTGTGGTGATGCAGTGAGCTGGCACCGAGCCCCAGGAGCGAGCGGTGGGTGGCAAATGCTGCGTGGAAACTGCCAGGCTAACTGGGGAAGCTGGGGTTTGTGGTGAAGGCTATAATTAAAGCTATTCATAAGAAGAAAAGTATAAATGAAAGGTACCTTTCTAATTTAAATGACCCAGTCATATGTTTTGACCCCAAAGACACTACAGACTTTGGGGCTGCCTTGACTTCGTGGCTCAAAGCAAGGTTTTGCTGGTGTTATGTATAACCAGCACGTCAGTGCAATAGAGCGCCGTAACTGAGATCCTGGCTGTGTGTTCTGCTCTGAAGTATAGTCCCTTTCGTGTAAGTGTGCAGTTCCTCCCAAACGTCGGGAATTTTTTTGGCACGATTTTAACAGCACAACCTCCCAAAGTATCTGAACTCGCACAAGCACTGCTTTGTGCTGGTCTGCTTTCTATGTAGCTATACCCTGCTATACGACTGAGCTGTTGTGTACATCACTGATGAGCTCACTCCAACAGTCTTTACATTCTGGAAGTTGCTCCTTCAGTTCTTTATGATCCTTCCCAATCCCCCCAGATGATGTTTCAGCTCAGACTCTGTCTCCTGGTTTTACTGCGGCTCTCTCCAGCCACACAGTATGACACAGAGCAAGACTTGGCCTGGGATATTTGAACAAAACGAATCCTAATACTGCAAGGGTTGTGTATGTTTGCCAAAGACCTAAATGTTAGCAGCTAAATCCTGTCTTCTTTTACTCCTGCAGCCAGTGCTGCTTTTTAAATGGTATAAAAAATTTTAACAGGTATAAAACTGTTTTTTTTATCCCACTGAGTATAGCTGTACAAAGGAACCAAGGCACACTGCTTCATTGTGTCACAAATTTCTCATTTTTCAGGGAGCAGAATTTGTGGCTCCTGGAAAATATAGGTCTTTCAGTGGACTGAGGCTGAGCTTGCCGGCACTCTGTTTATGTCCGTATTCTGCTTGTTGCCAGATTGGGACAGAAAAGAAATACAAGCGAAGTTGTTCAACACAGACAAGGGCTCACTGTGCCCTGTCCTCTTTTTCCACTGAACAAACTTTGGAAAGACCAAGAGAGGTAGTAAGCTAATATTAAAATGCACCAAGAATTAAAGCCAGCCATTGAAATGAACAAGAACTTACCTGTGCGTTGCAGCACACGTTTTTCCATGGGAAAAAAAGGAAAAGAGCAAATAGTTAATGTTTTAGTGGTAGAGAAGAGAGCAAGAGTGGAAGGTAAAATCTCTGTTGAATAAATCAACTGAATTTATCTACATTGTGCTCCATTTACAGTGTTCAACTTTCTAAGCAGTAAGTTTAGTTGAAGGAATTTGTGCAAAAGTGCATATTAAAGAAAAGTAATGAAAAATAAATTATAAAAATATCAGTAGTTGTGTATGCTTTAAGGGAGCTACTACAATGTGGTGCCACAGTAAAACATCAACTAATCAACACCTCTTAAGCTGCAAATATGAAATCTTTACAGCAAATTGTTTTCCCTGGGGATTTGCACTTCAGTAATTATGTGGTAAAATTTAGCAAAAGCTTTCACTATCAGATAAACTAAAGCCAAATTTACAAACAGAAATATGCACTCATCAAGTTTTTATCTCTTCAAAAAGATGTAATGAGGTGTAAACATCTATGAAATATGTTTGACTTCAAAATCCTATTGAGCCAAAGCTTGGTGAAATCAAAGGCAATTAGCTGCCTGGGCCAGAGGGTACCTAGCACCGCTGATAAATCTCTGCGTCTCAGCTCAGACCCAGACATACCAGTATTTCTATCCAGGTAGAGATTTAGGGGATTTTTGCTTAATTTACATTTAAGATTAGAATTTGACCATTTAAAAGTACAAATATACCTGCTGAAAATGGGAAAAAAAAAAAAGCAAGAGAAGGGTGCCAAAAATATCAGGGCTTGAAATCTCAGCATAATCAAGCTGCAGCCTGGAGTGACTGGATAAGAGAGCTTGATGAGTGCTTTCCTTGAAGATGTGCTTTGGTGCAGTCAGATTACAGGTCCATGAAAAACTGTTGCAATTCCTGAAACTTCATCCCTTCACTGAGACCACCACTTTCTGCTCCACCTGAGCTATTCACCTGCAATTCATATTGATTCAAGTGCTTTTTCTTTGGCTATGAGGAAGAACATGGCATACCCACGCAGGCCACAACAACTGATGCTGTCTGTCCTTTTTGCTGCTGAGGTAAACCTGTATTGATAAAGCATTTGCAAATGCCTTCCTACAGACTCCCACAGCAATTCCACTAATAGCTGGTTGCTGTTAACAGGCTGTCAGCATGCCGTCAACAGTTTACTTGGCTGAGGACAAAAATGTTTTAATCTAACTCATGTTCTTGGCTGTAATATGAGGGTATGAAAGAGGAATGCAATGAGTGTGACATTCTGGTCCGAACAGCTGATCAAGTGTCTCTTCTCACGTTAAAATATAAGAACTATAATATTTTTCTCCTAAAAGAGAGAAAAGAAAGCAGCCACATAGAATTATGAAGAAGCTCCTGTTAACCTAGGAATTTTGTGCTTAAGGCTTTTATATTTTCATATATGATGGAATTCTCTAAATAATGATACTTGAATTAATGATTGTATTAGACTTAGTTAGACAGAGCCCTGTTTACTGGTGATTTCTGTGCCTGTGGACCAGCAATTAAGTTTCTTCTAAGTCACATAAATTCCTTGCTAATAATGGAGCAGATTACTAGAGCAAAACGTTACTTTGGTTTAAAAGTTTACATATGCAAGTCCTGAATGAGTTTTCAAGCAAAACTAAGAATTTAGTCCACAAATTTAAAATCTGTAGAAGTCTGGAAAGCATTCATGGGAATCACCTCCTTAAAAGCAGTATTCGCTTCCTTTATCACTGCTGAAAAGGCACAGGGTTCCCTATAGCCCTGCTATAGGGTGCAATCTTGGGGCAGCTGGGGAGGACCAAGGTGGTGTGGACTGGCTGTAGGTCCTGTTGCCAGTGACACATGCTGTCCCACAGTGACTTGTCATGAACGGCCATCTCAGGCACAGCGTACGTAGAGAAACAAAGCATATTTGCTAGTACCTGTTTTCTGAATCTTTGCTTACTGCCAAGTATTTTCAGAGGGTTATGGGGAGACCACACCACAGAGAAATGCTGCTTTCTTGCCGTAATCCATCTATCATCTAAATTAGGTGTTTTTAAAATGTTTAATCACCAAAGTATCAAAGCCTTTCTCTGCCCAGTCATGCTCTCAGTTATGGAGCCCCAAAATGATGGGAATCACAGACTGAGGTTTGTGTGGAGTTTAAAGTGGATGGGCAAACTCAGAATTAAGCTTCCTCCATAATGACAGACTGATAAATCACGTCTGTTTTCCTCTACAATGCAAAGAGGGAAAAAAGCAAAGAAATGACCTAATTTAGTCATTGAGATGTATGGTGTGACAGAAGAGTGTTCCTAAAAATGCACATAAAATGTAAATCCATCTTTCCTGTAAGTGCCTGGGCAACAGTTGACTTCCGTGACTCACTTAAGAGAAATTCCATGGGAAAAAGGTTAGGCTTTCTCTGGGATGAAAAAAAAAAGAGTAAATGATATAAACGGTGATTGTAAAGCGAATCCCTGCCTAATATCCCCTCTCCGCACTATACGAAAAGCTAACACAGCCAGTGAAATTTCAAATGCTGCAGTAATTTCCCTGTCTTTGAGAGGTGAAGAGTACACACTCCCACAAACAGAGCTCGGCTGTGGTCAGCCTGGGAGCGCTGATCTTTTCCAAAGAGAGGGGGAGTGCATCTCTTCTGAGGCTCTTGGCACGCCGGCTGAAAACCATGGACATTTAACCATTAGCTTTTTCCTCACTCCAATCAGTCGTCGGTCTGATGTGGAGTAATCTACGGTGGAGTTACGAACAAAACATCTTCCCCAATTGGCTGCAGGGAGAAACAGCCAGAGTGGAAAAAATGTGTGGATGGCCTACGTGCAGTTGAGTTCGAATGCACAGCGTTTGTTTATGGAAGCTTGTATGCAGCTGCACCATCAGCCATCTCAATTATAGTCCTAGAGCATGCGGTGAATAAACCCCTGGAATTATGTTTGAGAACTAGAGAATTATTTGTAATAATTCAACAGAACAAATGCATACTGATATACAGCAAGCTGGGCTGCTCACGAACAGCAGCAGAAAGGTATGAAGAGCAGGATTAAATAGCCTGCTCTTACTATGAGAATCTTCATCCTCTCTGACACCAATTTGGAAAAAGACACCTGAGGTACAAAGAAGAGAAAGAGACTGCAATTGAGATTTTGCAGAAATCTGGCTTTAGGAGTATATGACTTTTCTTGAATTTCTGTGATTTAGAGGGGAATTTTTTCTGCCTTTATCTTGTCTTCGTTTTCCTTTGGAAATTGCATCATAGTGTGCTCTCTGGCTTTGGTGGCTACTTCAAACATGGTCTAATTTAGAGATTATATTTTGTTTTGGGAGCCAAGTATTCTATTCTTTAGATTGGAAAGCTGGGAAGGTTATCACTATTATCTCTAGAGGGGTGAACCTTAAAACTGAGTAACATGAATAGCCTGTGGCAATACTAATACCTCACAACAGCTTTATGTAGTGATTTGAGGAGTCCTGACGGCTCAGTAAATATTTAATAATAGTCTCAACATCATCATTCAGATTGCTAGTCCCCTGCTAGCCTGGGTGGTGCTCGGTTGGCTTTTGCAGAGCGTCACTACAATGCTGTGCGCAATGTGTCTGATGCTCCTCTGGAGTCAAACAATACCAAATTTACCAAACTGATAGCAATAATAAAACTGAGTTAATAATAATCTACTAGGGTTAATTCATGTTCCTGTCTAAAGGAAAGATGTTCACTAAACACTTTTTATCTTGAAAAACTTCCAAAGGTGTTTATAATATGGATGTGCTATTTAGGAAGGCAAGGTTGAAAAAAAAAATTGCCTTGCCTTGGGATGAGAAATGAGTGACATTTGTAGTAGCTCCTAGTTTCTTGTACACAATACAAGTTCCAAGTGACTTTCATGGACCCTATTTTGAGAACTGGAAACCATGGCTTCTATAGTATCTGGCAGCTTGAAATCTTTCAGATGGCACTAACCGCCAGGGCCTGATCCAACAACTCCCTCGATCTGCGTTCAGTTTAGGGACAAATACTCCAACTGGCTAGCCTAAAAATACATGCAAAGTGAGAGGATGAAGTGATCCACAGTCTTGAGATCTGACTCCCGCATCTCATGAACCAACAGCTTCAAAAGGATCTTGCAAAAATGATGAAGGCCACGCGACTGGAAATGCTGTACTCATGGCTGGAGGCATTTACCCAAGGGCTGGGAAGGTGTGTTGATGTTTCTGAGCCCTGTTCCAGGTCGGAGCAGACTGGCGGACTTAGAGACGGTTGAGTCATCTCCACACAGAGCTGGCAGAACAAAAGATTATACACAAAAGAAGGGGACTGAGCTAAATATAGTCACGTGTCCCTGTCATGAAACACAGAGGATGAAATATGTAGGGACCTGCAGAGCTTTTATACTGAGACCAGGCTGATACAGTACTGATATAGCTCTGGCTACATTGCATGAGCATATTTTGGTAGAAAAAGTGAAGAAGGAGCATCTTGAAAATGAGGATACATGAAAAGGAAATAATATGAAAATGACTGGTGTAAAGGATCCTCTTTTTTTTTTTTTTGTTTATAATTTGTATCAAATCTATCTGGTTAGAAGCAACTTAGTAGCTTAACACAAATGTTTACATAGCCTTTCCAAGCAGAGTAACAAGAGTAGTATTACTTATTACTGGTTTGTTTTTTTTTTTTTTCCTGAATCAGGTGTACAAAACACACTCTGAGAACCTGAATGCAAGAATAAGTAATTTCGATAATCTCCACTACACGTGGGGAGCATTACAGCTGAGCCACGGTGAGTTCTGCAGGCCTTATTTCAGCAGAATTCTGAGTTCTAGCAGGCAGAACGTAAGCACAATGAGACAACAACATTAATAAGACTTTTCTGTAAGGAAGGGTTTTGCAGAGGTGATAATTTGCTAGGTAGCTGCCTGCCAGAGTCAGATATAGAGGCTATAAGTTTTTCCTTATTTCTTTCCGGCTACATCAAAGAACGTTGTTAATGTGTAAATATCTCAAAGGCAAGAATATCCTTACATTGGTACAGGGATACAAGGAAAGGGGACTTGCATCTGCCCCTTTTCTTTGCTATGACAACAGGATGGCTTTTACCTGGCCATTTAGTAGGAGCATCCTGGAGATGTGTGCTCTGTGCCTACCAAGTTTCCCTCCTCCTTTAGGTAGTCTGGAATATAGGCTGCCCGCACAGTTTACCTGAGGATACTATTAGGCTGAGTATTGTGATTTCTCCTCTTCTAAGCCCCACATAAGTGATTTTGGCTACAGCCTTATATACTACACATATGCTCATGATGAAGTGAAGAAAGACTGAGGAAGAGGGAAGAGCAGAAGACACTGACCCAGGCTCATCAGCATGTGATGCTTAGGCTATGTGCAGTTTTGACCCCTTTCTTAATTCTGCTTGGAATTTTATGAACAGCCATTCACAGTGCTGGAACACCGCCAGGTTACCTGTGACCCCTGCTATTTATTCATCACGATCTTCCTCCCCATTCTGGAGGAGGTTGCTGCCTTCTTCTGATATATAAAGTAAGTTTCTTTAGTTTTCTTTAAGTAGGAAGGAATTTCATTCCATCACATTCCCTAATGCAGAATCAATCTGTATGTTGCCTTGAACAGTACAGGCTTCGGATTATCTGGAAATGAAGCAGCCAGATCACCTCTGAAACTACCCTCCTAAAGCCCAGACTACAGGAGCAAGATGTACTGCCAATGTCAGCTTTTGCCAACCTTGACAAGTCATCAGAATTATCTTAGCTAGAGATTTCATCTTCCTGAGCATCCAAACTAAAGCAGCACAAACTGCATTCCCTGAGAAATTATTTCAAAGATTCAAAGCAGCCATCCTTCTGCCTTCTGTTGAGTGATGTGCTAAAAAATAATTAAATTTCCAAACCTTTTGGAAAGAGCCCTCTTGAGGATCTATTGGAAATTCTCAATTTATTCTAGTCATTCCCTGAACAGCAGATAGGCAAGTTGTATTGAATGCAGAGTGGATCACATTGATCAAAACTATGCTGCTATTCAAACCTCACCTCCTCTGTGCCCCTTCCCGTGTAAGCTGAGAACAGTTGAGCTCCCAGCCTTAAACAAAGGCATGGGCACTTTTGCTCACTGGCCTAAGGAGTACCATTGAGAAGAAGCACCCAGACTGAATGCATTTCACTTTCACAGTACACAGCCTGAAACCTAAAACTTTTTCATTGCTTCAGTAACTCCTGGCCATTTTAGTGTTAAAGGTCTGAATCTGTTTTGCTCTCACGCTTACCCTACCAGTCACTGAGTGAAAGTGATTAAGTACACGAGTGTGTCACCCCTCCTCTGCAGAGGAAATTTTCTGGTAGTGATCTGAACATAACTTCCCTTTATATCCCTTTTTTCTAGATAAAACTATGTGCATGTGCAATACAAGATGGAAGAGAGGATGAGAAAAAAAAGGCAAAAACTCAAAGGCAGTGTTTAGCTCCTAAGTGTTCCTAAGCTTGAAAGCATATTCTACTGATTCAGACATGAGATTTTCTTGCTTTCTTGCTCATGTCAGGGACACCGCTCACAACCTCAGCTTTCCTGGTAACTGTATTTAACCGTTCGTTTAAAGATAGTATTTTTACTTTCCCCACCTTGTTTTTATTGGCTACCACCTCTTTTTCCCTGTAAAAGGTTTTCTTGTCAAGAGGCAAAATAGTTAGGTATTGCAAAGCCATATGATATTTTGACCAACCAGAGAGGCACTAAATTAAGTAAGGTCTGTGGCTTTTAGCTTTTTGTCACCTTTCCTGCAGCAATGCCTGCTGAAAAGTGGAAGCTGGGAGGCTGTGTTCAAGGGGACTTCAGCAGCAGCAAAATAATGGCCAGCCCATCTCCTTTCTTTCTCTCGCGAATCCAGCGCTCCACAAATGCTGCCAGAAGTTGCTCTGGAGCCATCTGGGATTCCACATTTAGATCACACAGGAAGTAGGAAATAAGATTAATTTAATGGCAAATTTGTTATAAATCAAACTAAATTGCTAAAAAGACCTACCTGTCAAAATTAGGTTGTGTCAGACAGCAGTTTCTATTTACCTTATAGAAGTCAGCTGGAGAGAATGAGATCATTGTGGACAGGCAGAACAGTCATAAAACTCCCAGAGCAGGGGCAGGAAAAGAAACTTAGACCAAAACCATTCCAGTAACAGCGAATATGCAATCTGATGTCTTCCCGTAGGGGAATACTTGTGGGACATGCTTCTCTGCTCCAGCGGTTTTCCCAAATTGCCACTCTAGGAATCTCCACTGGGCTTCTGAAATCACAAAAAATGTAGGCTTTAGGGTAACTATTGTAAAACACATACTGACCTCCCCTCCTCTATTGGTCATACACATGACACACTTCAGTCTGTTTAATACCACAGGCTTAGTTCAGAGGAACATTTTTTACATTATGATGGTTTGTTGACATAGACACAAACACTCACATAGTCTCCCAACTTCAGACAATTTCAGAAACACATTTTTCCACTAGTTCCCATTAATCCCACAGTAAATGTTTAAAATTATTTTTCTTTTAGCCAGTTTTCTTGAATGTCAGTTCCTTTTCCATTATATTCTTTTCTGCATCCCTAAACTATAACAAAAGCAAGACTTTAAATTAGTCATTGTGATTAATTGTCCATTTCAACACCTCTCATTTGAGGCTCTGGGAAGCATTTTATAGTTTATTGGGTGATGGGACTGAAATCTTTACGAGATCATCCCTGATCAGCTGGGTTTACAAGATACACTCTGCAGGATTTAATTCTCAGTTTCTTATGCCTATATCAATCACGTAAGAATGAATGCAATGAAAGAAGAAAATGGGGATCAGACCTTTGTGTCCAACAGAAGCAATACCACAGGTCACCAGCATCTGGTTTGAGGCCAGGTCAGCAGGATTTCTTCTCTTATGATGCTCACTGACTTCTGTAGGGCAGGATAGGACCTTGAGGCTGGAGCAATCACGTCATAAATGCCAAAGGATGGACCACAGACAAAAACTTAGCACGGCTTTTCATGCGCACTCATGTCTTGCTGCTCAGTCTCAGTAAAGGAATGTAACTCTCCTTGTAATTTCAAAGCCACTCATTCAATCTTTTGAGTAATTATGGGATGACAGCTGATTATACCCTGAAAATGCTTGCTAACACTATTAATCTTTTGCTCGTATGGGCTGTTTATAGCTATAATTATAAATGAGTGAATGAAGCAAAGTAATTTCTGATTGGGTGGCTTGGGGAAGAAACTATGACTATAGCCCAAAGGACTCAGTGCTCAATAGCAAAAGGTGCTGAGCATCCAAGGAAATCAGCGGGGGCTCAGCACCCCCGAGGAGTGCCCAGCGCGTCTCGGCAACAGGCTGGATCGCACCCATAATAACAAGACTGGGGCAGCAACTCAAAGAAATGTCCTGATTGAAGTTGAGGATAAATTAAAGGGAGGCGACCAAAGAGAAAGTATTTTCAGACGGCGAGAGTAGAATTTCAGTAACATTTAGGCTGATTCCTTGGAAATAAACTGTCCATGGAAGATTTCTTATTAGGGTTGAAGTACTTAAGAGGCCCTTATTAAAGGCTTGCATACACATACTAAGTCAGGCAATGTGATGCACATTTTAATGCCATATTATTGCCAGATGGGCCTTTACATTCATATTGATGTATTTTTGCAAAAAATATACATATTTCTTTTTTTAACTTCTAGTTTAGTTCTAGTGTTTCATTGACTTGAGGTCAAATTAAAACAGCCACAAGCACCTAAACAAAATATTTCCTGTGACTGAAAATGATTTTTTAAGCTTTCTATAACTTTGGAATGTTCATTTCTATTAGTGTTATTCTATAATAACAAACTTCTATTTTCAGCTACCCCTGACTCATGTAAAATACTGATATAAATTGAATTTATAGTTCAAAACTAGTACTTTAGGTAGGAATTACACAAGATAAATTATTTAACTGGAAAAAATAAGCATGACTTACTAACTCAAAGGTGTTTAACTTATCTAATATCAAAGCTAAACTCAGGGTTACTACTTTGATATAATAAATTAGATCAGTGACATAACCACATGAAGTCAAAACCTTCTGTTTAATTCTATAGTTTGTATGCGCTTGAACCAGGCAGTGAAATCACAGCGGTATGGAATTGCCTCTCTAATGCAAAGAGAGGACAGATTTTATGAAACTAGAAAGATATTTGAGGGGAAAAGCTAGGATACAATGGGAGAGGGATTAATTTGTTCTTCATAACAAATGACTAATGACTGCTGCTATTGAAAGTACATGGGGAGCGACTGACTTTTGCCCAGACAAAATAGAATTTTGATTCTTATATGTCAAATTCATTACCTGTTAGAAAACTCTTTATGTTCTTTATTGAGGTAAGGGACTTAGGATCCTTGTATGATGATATTTTAATTCTTGGAATACTGCTACTGGTTAAATGTTGACAATTCTTTCTGTCCCATGGATTTCCACAGACCGATCTTGTTATTTTTCTTTTCTTTTGATTTTATTACTGTATAACAAACAGTTTCAGTGTTGCAAGATTAAGGAAGGAAGTTCCTGTGACCAGCGCTGCTCCTTTTTAGCATTTGTGGAAAAGGCATTCTAGCAGGGCTCCAGAATAAAAGAAGAGATTTTGAGGCCTAGATGCAAGGTGAGGTGAGTTCAAGGACAGACAAAGCACAGCAGGACCACAGACGATGTTCTTAAAGACAGTGAAAGGAAGAGTAGTTAGAAGATGTAAAAAAGGTCTCTTGAAAGAAGCTTCTGTAGTTTAGAAGGCAGATTCCTACGACAGGACCTAGTTCCTCTGGCTGCGGTGACGGGCCGGCAATGCAATAAACTATGCCTCTTTCCATTCCACGTGGCACCAGCTATATGCATGCTGAAATATAAAATTGTTGGTGGTTTGCGGAAGATGGAAGTTGCCAACCCCATGATGATTTCTTATAGACAATTAGGAAAGAGACTGGGAAAAGGAGGTAGGGATAGGCAGATACTGACAGGGAGTTACTGAGACTGCAACAGAACTATCTAAACATCTGAAGAATAGGCACTGAAGGAATGGAGATTGCTAACAATTCAGGAAGCTGTTGTCTCCCACCGAGGTCCTGTAGAATTTCGCCCAAATATCTGCCAGCTGAATTCCAGATATTACTGCTGATCTGTTGAAAATGCACTGGGTCTGAAAAAAAAAACCCTTAAGTTTGGCAGCTGATTGTGAGGTTACGGAAAATCACTTTTCATAGTGATTTGCTGAAGCGAGGACTGCTTGCAGTTGCTCCCTTTCTGGTTTTGCTCACTGTTGCTGGAGTTGTAGGACAAGAAAACTCCTTAGGCTCCCATGTTCAGGGCCTCACAGCTAACAGTAACAAACTCTCTCTCCTCCTCCATGCCTACTTAACCAAACTGAGTAATTTCTCATGAAGAAATGACCTTGTTGCAGAGGAAAATGAAGGTTTTATTCTTTATGAAAAAGGCTTGATAAAATCAAAAGTCAAAGGAGCGAAGAGTCACAACAGCAAGAATGTGAGACTGTTTCTTGGGAAATTTGTAGGAATTGTTTCCGGAGTTAACCTCTGTAGCATAATGTGCATGCACACACAATATATTACATGCTGACTATGCTATTATTTAAAATTATTTTGATTTGAGGGTGAGTTCCTACTTAGCAGTTCAGAGACTGAAGAGTTGAGTACGCCATAACAGCGATACAGTACTGAAGCAGCCTGCCAACAGCACCAGGAGAGCTGAAGACCCTGCTAACCACCAGCTGCCAGTTCAGGCCTTGAAGTTGGTATTTCTGGACAAAAGTAGCATTTCTAACCCAAGTGGCCTGTGGAGGCAGGGCGAGACAGAGACAGAGCCCTTGGGCACTGCACAGCTGGCGGAGCTCAGTTCTGAAGTTTCACAACCATTTTCCCTTCCATCGGCCAATGCCCAAGTGAAGCCTCTGGGGATAGGAGATGTCTTGACCACATCTGTCACTTTAAAAGCAGTATTTTGAGTAGCTTTCAGCTCTGTTTTCTCTCGGGGGGGGCAAAGCTTGCATTTTCTAAGAACAGTTAAAAATGAAATTAGCTTTCAAGAGACCAATGAAAATGACAAGAAAGTTTCTAGTCAAAGTCTGGGCTTGCACTTATAGGTAGGAGCTGTGTTTACATCGCAGTTCTTTCAACCTATTTTCCTCATACATTAGAAATCTCTTTGCCAGCTATTTCCTTTTCTTTTATTTTATTATTGCATATTTACAGCCTTCTTTCACTAATTCTTTTCATTCTTCTCTGCTACTGTTTACATATACTTTTTGATAACAAAATGCCTCTTAGGATTTCTCTCGAATGTTCCGTCTTCTTTATGCCAGTTGGTTTCCACCTGACAGCGCTGTTTTGGGCCCTGTGTATTAGTCTCTGGTGAAACTGGCTGCTTCTGACAGAGGTGAGGTGCGGGGCTGGGATTTATCAGAGCACTGTGTATGTACGTGACTCTCAGCTGCTGCTTTTACTCTTGATTCTCAAGGCTGAAGCTTTGTCTGCTTCCTGTCCGTGGGAGCCGTGACATCATCTCCATGGTATTCTGAAATGATGCCCAACGGTCCTATCTTTTTCCCCTCAGATTTTATTGAAGAAATCTGTCATTTCTTTCACAATTGATGGTATTATGTGTGTTCTACGTCTCCTATGATTTAATTTCTTCTTGATTAATTCTTATATTTTCAGCTTTGTAATTATGCTTTCTTTGTATCTCCAAGTGTTACTGTTAAGCTGTTCTGGATCTGAGGTGAAGTTTGATCTGTTGAGGATCTCTTTTGAAATGCTTATTTACCTGGTTTCTACCTTAGAACTATAGCTGTGATAAAGTAGCTTTTTTTTTTTTATGTTCATTTTTCATAGGCCAAATTTCTTGAACTTGTTTTAAAAAACAAAGGTAGAAGTACTTGCAGTATCACCCCACTCATGGCATTGCTCGCCCTCAGCTAATGCAGCCTATGTACCAACGTAAGCTGATCAGCAGCGGTAGTGTTGGTTCTTGGAAGAGTGAGCAGAGGCCGTTCATGGATGTGTGCGTAAATGTGGTCATACTGCCTGCGTTCAAAAGATATTTGTTCTCTGGTGAATCTCTGTGTGCCTGACAGAGGTGGCAGGAGAAAGTAGGTCGTGAGTAATTGCCCAAGAACTGGAGGGTCTTTTCTGTTTCTCCTATAGTTGGCAACTGCAGCTTCATCGTGGTGTGAATGCATTTTCAGTATTTCCGAATTGCTGCTTTCCTGGGCCACCTCTCTTCTAGGAGCTCCTTGGGGCCAAGGACCCAGTCTTTTTCTTTGGTTTGCTCTGCTTCCCTCCCTGCTGCATGTGCTGCCTGGTCCAGAAAGAATGGGCTCTCCCAATTAACCATAAAAGCATCTGGGCATGTCATGCAGGCTCTGATTTCTGCTCTGGTTCCAAACAAAAGCATGCAGTTCCTAGGGTTGCAGTAGCCAAGGTCAAGTTTTCCCTTCTTTCCCCCTTCTTTCTTTCCAACGTGGCTCCAAAAAAGCACATCTGTTAGGCCCATAGAAACAGTTAGGATAAAAAATGAGGTGTCTATTTGACGATTATATAGGTGGATCTCAAATACATGAATCCTGCTTTCAGCACTAATTTTTGTTTTGGATTATTCCTTTGGTTCTCAAATAGTATTTCCAAGGTGTAAATCCACATTGATTCCAATAGACTGCCATCTGATTTTATAATTTTACATGACTTTTTAACATTTAAACTATTGTTTACAGAATTTTTTTTTAATGTACATCATATTGCAATAAGTAAAAGAGTGGAGGTGGGCCAGTGCATCTGTTTCATCATCACCATGCTCACCTTCAGCCATTTGGTGATTTGTTGGGTGTTTCTTTAATGATAAAAGTGCAATAGCTTTGTCTGTTAAGATTAGGCAAATGAACTCTCTTTCTATGGAAACCTGAACACTGAGGCGATGGCGTGTTTGACGGGCATGACATTCACAAGCAGAGCGGATGCACCGTGCCGTCCTGAAGCCAACAGCGTTACCCCCACAGGCGACAGGGCCGGCTTGGTTTTGTTGGCCTGTGGAGGCCCACATCGGCTTGTCGCTCGTAAGCCCGAACAACATTACATTTTCAGGAATACCTTTATCGGGACACGATGGCGGCCAAGGAAACCACTGACAAAACGTTTGGAGGGGGGTGGCGAGTACACTTCGCCATGCGGCCAGCATGTTTCCAGG
>NW_009646736.1:7021540-7025433 GCF_000708025.1 Charadrius vociferus | reverse complement strand
CCCCCCCCCCCCAATCCTTCCTCCCTTTCCCTGAGACAAGGTGTTGATGAACATGTTTTTCCAAGACTGGGGAAAGCATAGCGTCATTCGCTTATTCCCGAAACTGTAGCAACCGCTGATGAAGTTTCCTACTTCATGCAAAAGTCAGCCGGAGGCTTCAGTGCCCCTTCCCGTCCCTCGGAGGCTTGCTTCGCCTTTTGTAGTCACGTTAGTTCCGAGGAGCTGCAAGATAGAAAGAAATTTTATCTACAGCATGTAAAAGAAAAGAAGGTATTCAGGAAATTTGAGGTGTACTAGCGCATGTCTGTCCAACTGTATGCCAAAACATATTTCTTGCTCTAATACTGTTTTAGTGTCTGTACTTCTGATTTCTATTCTAGGTAACCAAAGGTATTTCATCCCAACATAGTTGCATTTTGTGGCTTGTTTACTTCAGAGTGTAATCAAGTTATATTTAATATCTAGCTTAATTTTCTTCTGGTGTGCAGAAGGAAGCTCCTTTTTTTGAGAAGCAAGTTTTGTCAGCAAGTTCTAATTTTGATAGCAAAACTGCTGACTTGGTTGATAACTAGTGTAAAAAAAAAAAAAAAAAAAAAGAAAAAAGATGTTGATGAATACCAGACTCTGCTCAATGAGCTTCTCATTTCCAGTTTTCTTAATGCTTTGCTGCTTTTAGTCGTTCAGAGGATTTCTCTGGTGGTTGTGGTGTGCGCTGTGGTTCGCAGTCTGTCCAGGGCATGTCAGCATTACGGTTCAGCCCTCGGCGTCCCTCGGAGGGGCAGCCGACGGGGCATGTTTTGAGTACAACGTTGAGCTCCTGTCTGTAGCCAGGGCAGTGAGATTGTAAATCAAGCTCCTTTGGAAATCAGTTATTGCAATCACAGTTATATTTTCTCAAAAATATCTATTCAGATAATGCTTTTTTTAGCTACATACTTGAGTTGTGGGATATCAGCTACTAGCTGGCATGGCAAGGGTTTTTCTTTAATCCGCTGGTGTTCAAAGGTGTGAAAGACAAAAATGCGTAGTCCAGATAGCACTGAATGATTCAGCAAACAAAAACCAGACTGCTACATCTATATAAATAATAAAAACGATGCTACACAAATTATAGTGTGAGAAAGCACTGATGCGTTTATATATTGGTGGTCACACTGGAAAATATTAATTCTTTTTAATTTAAACATTAGTAGCCTGAATTGTAGCAGGGAAACTACTCCTTGATTAGTTTCGTGACCCCAGACACTGCCTGCTGTGTTACTTGTTTTTATTCCAGTTTTAACCCTTAAAAGCGTTCGCGGAGTCTGTGCTGTATCGCCTGAAGAGGGGCAGCCCTTAGCGTGCCTCTGGCTCTGGAAGTCGGGTGTTTGATTTCCAGTCTCTTGATACTTTGTACGGCTTGGTGTAAAGCAGCACAGCAAGGACACCCTGTGGGATTTTAAAGCGGTCCATTAGTGTTGTTGGCTTCAGAAATAAGTCGTAGCGAGAGTATCTAAAACAGACTGCCGAGCTGCATCTTTATTTCTTAGTAAGACCTTGCCACTTTACTCTGAAAGACTTGAAATAGTTTCAGCGGGAGGGCTGCCTGTCGCACGGCGGTGGTTACGTGAGCTGTGAGCAGTCAGGGCGGCCCTGTGGCAAACCCGGTTTGCTGAAATCCCTGCCGGGCTCCTTCGCCCCCCCCCCCCCGCATCCCAAGCAATGGCAGAAGAGCGTGCCATTGAGCTCCAAGGCACTGACACCTCTATGGCGAAGATACAGAAGTTCCTGTGTTACAATAGCAGTGTTAAAACATTTCTGCTGTCCCGTACTTGCTGCATGCACGTTGCTTGTCGTGTAACGCAGTCCAGGGCACACGGAGAGTGGGAGAGAAGACATTTGTCATTGCGCTAGAAGCAGACACTGCTCTTGGCAACAGACACAAATTACATTCCCACCTGAAATGTTTTGTTGATCAGCTGTTCGCAGGGGAAGGAAATGGCTTCGCCGCCTTTGAATCTGTTCCCCAGAGCGGCTGTGGGATAGTTCCTGCGCTTTGCTTTTCAAAAGAAGCAAATGCCAGACTTTGTGGTGTTTTTCAGCACCTCTGTTTTGAGGTGGGCCCCGTGGTCCGTTGCTGTCTGTATGTGCTCCCGAAATGTGAGGGGTGGGTCAGGAGGGGGTTTGTCACGGGGAGGGCCCCGGCTGCGTGGGTGGCTTTCCAGAGCCATCCCGGCTGTCTCTGAGCTGGCGGCTTTCCTCCACCCTGGCGTCCCTCAAATACTGGTCACAAATGCTTCAAGCAGTCACTGCCGGCTGGTCTGGCTGTGCAAGGACTCACTTGGAGGTACAGCGTGTAATATTGCCGTTTCGGTTGACTTCTTTGGGCTCAGCCAAAACAGCCACTGTGAGTGACAGTGAGCGATCGACAGACCTTTCCTTCTGAGGCACCAACAAGGGAATTTGGTCATTCAACCATCTTGGCATACTTACTAGAAGTATGAAAGACTCGGCCTGCTTGGTGGAGAGGCCGTAAGTACAGCGCTCGATGTCTGCCTCCGTCTCTCTGACCAATTTTCTGTTTCTTGCTTCTCTACTGATGCTACTTGTGTCCCATCCTGTCACCACAGTGTCTAAAAAAACTACATAAACCTGTGGTGGGGAAAAAAAACTCTTCTAGGTCTTTTGGAAGCTTTGTGCCTTTTTTGCGAGGACCATGTGAAAGAGCTGCCACCTGCCCCTTACAGGTGAAGGCAGAGGGGGATGTACCCAGGACCCAGACCCAGCAGAGGACAGCATTTGGGTTGCCCGTGTCCAGGGGCCACCATCATCCCCACTGCCCAGGGGGTACTGAGGAATGCAGGTAGCATCAGTGGGCACCGATTCAGAGGGGTAATGATCACTCCCATATGTACCTTTAGGCTCCAGCTTTGAAATAAATGGTGAACAACAAATGAAACGGTGTGTAGTGGGGGGGTTGTGTATTTCGAAATTAGTTAAAAGTAATTGAACGTGGCTGTGGAGGTGCAAAGCAGCAAAGTTGTTCTTCCATCACATATTTTTCCCTGGAAAATACTCGGCCTTAAAGACACCCGAAGTTGGCAGTCTGACTTCTTCATAGCACCTGGTTTGGAGGCTGCACAATGCCAGTCTCTGTTGCAAAATAACAACCAAAATTTAGAGGGTGTTTGGCTAGGCTTTTCTTTCTTTCCTGAGGTGGAGGGAATAATTAGGCTGTGGAGTTAGACCACAGTGATGGATGTGATATTGCTTCTCTCTGCAATATGCAGTGGGGTGGGATAAGACCACTGCAACTTTGACTGTAAAATACCTTTCTAATTAAAACAAGAAAAAGTAGAACTGTTGTGACATTTATCATCAACACTTGATGCTGTAAATTGCAGTGTAAAGGTCTGGTGGAATGAGCACCGTGGTTATCTGAGCTAGGGGGGTTTTGTGTGAAGTGTGTTCCTGTCCAGGATCTAAACTAACAAATGGTTTCTCAAAGTTTTCTTTACGTTGGTGGCCTATTCTGGAGAGCTGTGATTTACATTTGAGTTCTTGGCTTTTTCCCTCACTGCTGCTTATTTAAGCAAAAGTGACTCAGTCTCTTCATGGGGAAGTGTTTAGTTTGTCTGTTGAATTAGCACTATTACATTGTGTAATCAAAAACAGTATCTTTCCATTTGTGTAGAGCTGCTAGTCTGAAATGTAAGTTACTTGACATGCTGCTCAAGTGAATTCCCTTGTCCTGAAGAGTAAGTATGGTTGCAAGAAGGGCATTTTTGCTTTCACTTATAATGTCAGTGTTTTATAGTTTTTGAGGGACCAGTTGCAAGGCAAACAAGTTTTAAAGTGAAGAATATTTTTGTTCCCTCTTAATTTAAACGTAGAGCGTGGTTCCCTCCAGTGCA
>NW_009646736.1:6976127-7021517 GCF_000708025.1 Charadrius vociferus | reverse complement strand
AATGTGTATGTATGTGTGGGAATGTTGTAGCTCTAGAGAATAAATGACACTTAGTCATCAAGGAATATGTGCTTGCAAGCACAGCCTGACACCACAAGTGGCTTTAGGTGGTTTAGTTAAACTACTTCAGGAGTGTTTCCTTAAGGTGAATTCAGTTTTCAAAATACGGATTATACTGGTCGCAAGGAGACTAAATATATAAAGTCACTGTTTCATCCCAGGTATCTCTTTTTCCAGGAGCTAGAATTTATTTTACAATTTGTAGTAGAAGGTAAAACTAACAAATGACAAGTCCACCCAAGAAACAGAGTGAGTCTTTTATTTGGTGATCAGAGTAACCTGGCTTCTTCGTGTTCTCAGTGTATGTGCATGTCTGTGTGCCTTCTGTTATATAATATTTTAATGATATTGGTTCCAAGTGAGCACTGAGACTGCAGAAACCTAGCTACCTACTAATTGTTGAAATATTTAGATTATTGACAAATTAGAGTTGACATATTTGATCATTTCATTCTGTTTCTGCTTGAACCAAAATTAAAGAAACTGGATTACTGTATAATTTCTTTTAAAATACATGACTATTTTTGTAATGGAGTACAAAGTAATTGCAGATAAATCCTTAATAGTTTAAGGCTAAACAGTAGAACTCTGCCTTGGCTTAAAACACCGCTTTCAATTTTATAGGACTGTTCTGAAGAACCCCCTATATATTAGTGGTTGTCTTACCAGTTCTTATGGTCTGCCCTTTGAAAGTGTTCCAGGGTTCCTTCTTAGACAAGTTGCAAATTTATTGAATCCTTTTTGATGGTAGTACTGATTCTTGCAATGTAACTGCAAGTATGTTTTTAAAGCTGACATATGCAGTATTTGTAATTAATGCAAATAAACTGTAAGGGAAAAAGGCAGAAAAATGTTAAACAAAAATAGGTTTGGCATTTAAATGCCATTTCTCTGAGAGTTAATTCTGTACATGTGGGTCTAAGTGTTAATGTACTGAATGAGCCCCTTAGGGGTTCTTGCTGAAATCGTGCAGAAAATAATCAGTATCTGACAGAATTGCTTTTGTAACTTTTTTTTTTTTTTTGCACTAAAGTAAAAATGGATTGTTTACCTTTAGTCTTGTAGTTCACCTGAAACTTACAGGTGAAAAGTCACCTGAAAAAAACTTACCTGAAAAATACAGCAAAGTGTTTCCTTGGGCTCTCCTTGTAAGCAGTTTACTAATTCTGTTTTACATCACTGTAAAACAATTGTACATATGTTGGTGTGAGAGCAGAACCAGGTTCGTAAACTTAATAACTGAGGTTGCTGGCCCAGGGCTTTGATTTGAAAAGCATCTTGAAATATACATAGTACACGACGTGTCATGATGTCTTGTGCCAGAAGTGCTATTTTCAGGCTATTTCATGATTTGAAGGGCTGAGTTGTTCGAGGCAGTGCGCTACCTGTGTCTCGCAAGTGTGGAGTTTAAGTTGCTTGCTCACACAGAAGAGGGATCTTTGAAAAGTACGTTGTTTTCTCCCTTTCAGGGTTGCGTGGCCTGTGTTTCTGTTTGGAGAATTTTACATGTCCAGTATCTGGACAGAGGGCCAGATGTGAAGCTGTAGGGCAGCTTTTTCAGAAGAACTGACTAAACGGGGTGGTAGCGTCCGCTGTCGACATGAACCATGGGGCGGGCATGAAGGACGGTTACGCATTTTCAGGGCGGCTCCAGTTCCAGCTCTAATTTCTCCTTTTTTAAGCGAAGACTAGTCTAAGGAGAAACTGTTATTGCAAGTCTTGACTGCTGAGTTTCATTGATGGATTGATTAGCTGTCAGAAAACGGACTTTAACAGTGCCTGATGCTGTGTGTGACTGCTTCTGTTTAAACAGCTGGATTTGCTAAACAACAGCTTAAGAAGAAGCATGCTCTTCTCTAGATACATATTTATGAGAGAGACAGAGAAGGCAAAGCTACTAAAAGGCAGAAGCTGAGTAAACTTTCTCACTTAGACAGCTGATGTTAATTGTCCCCCGCGCTCAGCTGCAGAGCCCCGATGACAGTTTATAGCAGGGCCATCCAATTGGCATGTTCAGGCAACATCCAGCCTGTGCCATGACTCCATCCGCTCCCACTCGCAAGAAGATTTTTGTGGTTTGATTGCTATCTGGGCACTAATAAACAGCTGTAACCTGATCCGTTCCCTGCCTGTCAGGAAGCTGGGCAGCTCCTGTTGGAGGAGTTGCTTGGTGCATGGCAATGATGTCATTTACAAACAGTTGATTTGAATTTTTTTTCTTATCTGGGAACTAAGGAACGTGTCGTGTCGTTGCTTTACTACAGAATGACTGATGCAGTAAACAAGGTCTCATCCAAGTCCACTGAAGCTGATGGAAAAACCCTTGACTACTGCTGCTTGTGTCTGGTTTTGTTCAGCTATCAAAGCGAGGAAGTCTTGCATTAGAATGAGCGTGGGCCTGAGCACCGGCCAGCGCTGCAGCCAGGACTGACGCGGGTGATTGATGAGTGCACATACAGGTCTTAATGAGCGCTTGTTGACTGTATATTCAATACTACTACATTAAAAGAAAGTAAATTAAGAGCTGAGATCAGCAGGATCAGCTTTCAAATGCTTTCTGAAATCAGTTGTGTGTTAATATTGGGAGTAACTGCTGATCTTTGTCTGAAAGTTTGTGTACGTATATATGCATATGCAGAAAAATAGTTACAGAGATATAGTCTGTGGGTGGTGGTTTTTTATTTAGTTTGTTTAGAACTGGCTCTATTCAGCCAGTTTAGAACAGTTGATCGTTTCCATGTGAACATTTTAGATGCTGTATCTATGTGGCATCAGAAATGATATGATAAAAGACAGTCAGTAAGCAGCAGCTCAGCAGGCTCGCTGTTTGAGTCAGTACACATGGAAGAGGGAAATGCCTGTTCACACCCCTGTGGATTGTGAATTAAAGCACAAGGAATTTCTTTGCATGAGAAATCTTGCAGTATTTTCATAACAAACTGTAGTTTCTCAAATGCACAGTTGCTACTGCACTGTTCACCTCTTCATAAATGGATTTAGATTGCAGATGGCATTTAACAATAATGGGACTCCTGAATGCTAAGGCTCTTTCTAAGTCTTGGAAAACTTCAGTTTGGATTCAGTTAGTAGGAAAGAAAGAAAAGGGGAAAAAAAAAGAAAATAATTAGTGTCCCGTCCAGGGGCTGTGTGGACGGCAAGTGCTAATCTAGCATAAATTCTATATTATCAGAAAATTCAAAACAGCTCTTGCTTAATATAAGCACACATTTCTGCTAACCCAGCTTCTTTGTTCCTTTAAAACACGTGAGAAGGAGAACCCTGTAACAGGCAACACTTACTGTGGCTGAGGAAGTTGCACCAGTCTCAGCTATTCAGAAGTAACTGAAACTGGGAAATTATACATTCTATATTTCTTTCTCTAGTCAGCTTCTGAAAACTTCCTGCCTTTACTAGTTCCGTTCCATGGCTTGGGACAGGGTTGAGAGTTTTGATACCAATAGCTATTGCTGTGCAACTTTAACAAGGTCTACAAATCATCTGGAAGAGCACAGCAAGGATCATCCACAGACAGCCCATGTGTTGAGTGATCTCCGATAACTATAAATGCCAGTTGTGGTCATAAACTGTTTGCAACACTTTAAAGACAGCAGTATTTTTTTTTTTTCCTGTAGGTTGAACTATTTTGAGGATCAGGTGGTAGCAGAGGTGTGCCTACATTAGTTCTGCAATAACTATGCTTATACATCAAAAGACAGACTTCTATTTACTTTGCTTTAGTTTAATATATCTGGTTTAAAGTGGAGAAGGTAGAAGTCTGCTAATAGCTAGCTAAGAAGAATCTTGTTCTTTTTTGGAAATTACATAAATGGTGTTTGTGCTGATGTTTATATTTTGCAGTAAGACATGTATGTATTGAAATGTAGTGATGAACAGGAGGATTGTGATACAGAGGAAAACAGACCAAACTTTCAGAAGAGATCAGTACAGGAAGGTCTGCTTCTTCAAAATCTGGTCTTTAAGATTTATTTGAAACATTGCTTCTTAGTAATCCGTCTCTCTCACACAAGAATATATTTGTATAGGAAATCAGTTAGCTCACTATCTGTTAATTCTAATTTAATCTTTTATTTTAAATCCTATCACTTTCCAAGCTTTCATGAGTTTTTCAAGCATATTTTGTCTCCCCTCCTTGGATATTTTTAACCAACGATCCAACCATGCTATTAAATTGCAAAGGATCCAATCCTAGAAGGTGATCATAGCTACAGTTAATGGGACTTTGAAACCAGTTTGCCTCTCTGGGAAGCAGTAAGCTGTGGGATGAGTGGAGGCATGCAGCAAAGTGTTCTGTGTGGGGCAGAAGTTGACTGTGTAATATAAAGATCAGATAAAAAAACCCCAAACCTCAGTACTTCCAAATATGAAGTAGTATTGTTTATGCACCGGTCATCTTTCCCCCTCCTGGAGTGTAACGCAAATTTCTTTCCTGAGAAAAGAACATGACCATGTTTGCTGTTTTAGCACATTATCATGTTTCTGAAGAATCCTGGGGGAAAATAAACAGCTGTTGGATGGCTCTGTCTTTTTCTTCTTTAGGCCAAAAGTTTCATTTGACCAGAAATTCTTCTGTTGTCTTACTACTTTCTTTGACCATATGTACGTCATATATCTACCCAGTGTCAGTTTATATATGTTTACAGTTTGTGTTTTTCATGTTGTGTACTTAAGATCATCTTTGCTGCTGGATTGCATTAGCCAAGTATATGTATGTAGGTATAACTTATAATCATGGTTACATTGCATATGATGGGTTTCTCCTGTCTCCGGCTGTTTGACATCTTTCCAGATATGTGGATTTTCAAAAGCTTTATTTGATGGAGAATCTTAAGTTTAGGCTATAACTCCTATTTATAGGGAAGAAAATCAATTAATCAATTATCCTTTTGAGAAGTCAAATATTGCCTTCTTGAGTGATAAGTGGAAGATGGTGTTGTGCTAAAAATCTGGGTTTTGAAAGTGCTCTTTGATATTTCAACTTTTTAGTTGTCTTAACAGTTCTTTGGGTTTTGAACATACAGCCCAAGTCCGTATAAATGGGGAAGGGAAGTTGCTTTTGGCACCATTGGTGACCCTTTAGCTATCTCCAGAGCTTCAACATCGCTCGGAAGCATATGGAAGAACTGGTTTTAGTAAAGTTATCAACACTGTGTAGGAAGAGAATTGGTTATCATGACTGTATTGACTCTGTACAGTATTGGGTAGACCGATGATCCATTTCAGTTTTTGAATAATTTCTTTACTATTGTGGGCTTAAACCTTGTGCTGCATTCTCTTTAAAAAGCTCTTTCACAGTTTTGCAATTAATTGGGAATTCAGACTTAGGTTATTCAGTTTTATGGAGGAAACAGCAATTGAGCTTATTTATAAGATCTTTCCCAACAGGCTTTATATCAGCCATTTTTTTTGGATCTTGGTAAGTTTTGTCTTGTTCAGAAGATACTGTAGTGTATTTTACATTTTTCAGGATATCTTCCAGAAATATAAGTTATCTGTTAGAGAAATTACAGGGTATGTTAGTTGTATAGCAACACTGTATTCCCAAATAGCGTTTAAAGTTTTATTCTTCCAAAATTTACCAGTTTTATCATGAAGTTATGAGAAACTCTAGATATTGAATCCCAGTTATGGATCATGCCTTCACATACTCTGAGCTGACCCGCACACAGCTCAACCTGTGCTATTATCCTTTTATATTTGTGAACTCAAACATGTTGTACTCAATAGGCTTATTAGGGCAATGATATTAAAATGGTGTGTTCTCCAAACCGGGCTGGTGACATGCTGGAAAGCACCCACCAGGCGCTTCTGGTGTGCAAGCACCTATGCTGAAGGCAGAGCCGAGGACTGCTATTTCTCCTTCAGGCACAGAAATATTTTCGTTTTAGGGGAACAGAGTGGATGGGAAGGTCAAGGAAACTGCTAATTACATTCTGTTTCTTACTCAGACTACTGTAAAAGTCTCAGAACATGGATTTTGCTGATGGAGAATGTGGTTAGTGGAGGTGTGTAAGGAAGGAAAATAGAGAGGGGTGGAGCACCTCTCCTATAAGGACAGGCTGAGAGAGTTGGGGTTGTTCAGCCTGAAGAAGAGAAGGCTCTGGGGAGACCTTATAGCAGCCTTCCTGTATCTGAAGGGGGCCTACAAGAAAGCTGGAGAGGGACTCTTTGCAAGGGCCCGTACTGATAGGACGGGGGGGTAATGGCTTTAAACTAGAAGAGGGAAGATTTTGATTAGATATCAGGAAGAAATTTTTCTTTATAAGGATGGTGAGGCACTGGCCCAGGTTGCCCAGGGAAGTTGTGGCTGTCTCATCCCTAGAGGTATTCAAGGCCAGGTTGGATGGGGCGTTGAGCAACCTGGTCTAATGGGGGGTGTCCCTGCCCATGGTAGGAGGGCTGGAACTACATGCTCTTTAAGGTCCTTTCCAACATAAATCATTCTATGACTCTATGAACTTATTGAGGACGATTCTTCTAGCTCACTTTCTTGTTACTGGCTGAGTACGGAAGTTGGAAGGGAAAGTGGCATGGCCAAGTCTGAACTCAAAGATTTGAGATAATTAGACATGGAGTAGGTTGCCTGCCTTGGCAATTCACAGGCATACTGGAAACTTTAATCTAAAAACAAACAAGTTTTTTTTCCCCTTTGATTTTCTTTTTTTTCTTTTAACAGTTAATCTGTGGAAACAACAAATAATAGCGGAAATGCAATCAGAAGTCTGCAGTTAATTGGGGTTGTTTAGTCATTCTGACAACCACTTCTCAGTTCAGCTTACTTTTGAACATTCCTTATTACCGTGCTCTTGAAGTGTGACAGGAGGAATCCAGGCTGAAAGTACTTTTTTCCATTGTGTTGTGCTTTAGTGTGTCTCTCCAATGATGAAGTGTGCTCTTATGTGGTGTAAAGGCAAGCTAAATCCAGTCTGTGGGTTGGTTGGTTGGGGTTTTTTTTTGTGTGTTTGTTTTGTGTTTTTTTTTTTTTTTAATGGGAAACTGTACCCTGTTGGTCTTCCACATCTCCAGAGATGCAGGAGACATAATAATAGGCACAATTACATAGCTTAATTAATGGGCTCAGGTGCATCCGTGTGCCTATTCCAGATATCCATCTTGTGCATCTTCTATTCCAGGTACCTGCCCAGCCTGTGCCTTAGATTAAGGTCATGCAGATCTCTGCCAGACCTGACCTTTCTTTGACAGTGTGTATGTATTTTAATTTTTTTTTTTTTTTAAAATCTGTGGAGGCATTCCTAGTATGTCTCCAGCTCCCTAGCTTTTTCCATGATCTCTAGCAACTTGTTTATTTGCTTGCTGGAAACCTTTGATGATTTATTTTGAAACTGTACGTCTCTTTGATCATTTAATGGAGGGATTGATGCACAGTTGTTACTCTGTTGAGCAGTTTTGGGTGACATGTAGTCTGTAAACGAGAAAGTAGACTGTTTTATGTAGATACTAGAACATGGATAAAATCACATTCCAGGAACCAAACATCATTTGTTTACCATTATAAGACACTAGTTTTAAAGATATAGTGAGACTTTAGTAGCGTGTTACCAGGCACGGTTGTCTCCTTTGACCTTATGGCTCACTCCTGCTCCAGACAAGTCCATAGTACTTAAATCCGAGAACTAAATGTCAGCTCCTGTGTGGCTGTGAGCAATATTCTCAGTTTTGGCTGCTCTGAAGCTACTGTACCAGTGCCCGCAACCCTTGGTAGAAACTATGTAGTAATCTCTGTCGATGTTCATTCAAGATAAATAAGAACCGTGTGGGTGTGTGAGGAATGAGTGCAGTTCCTTGCGTACTTCCTTGCCAAGGTACAAGGAGAGAGGTCAGGGCTACTTAAAGCAGTCCTGCCGTGGCAATTCCTGGCGGAGACCTCGCCAGGCAATTCACTGAAGACAAAGGCTCTTATTTATAGTTCTGATTTCTAGAAATAAATATTTATGATGGAGTCAGGTCCCTGATGGTAGCACTACAAAAGATTAAGTAAGAGTGAGATGTTTTTATAAACCTTCCTTGGATTTCCTAATACATTGTGTGTGCTCTACGTGCAGTGTTGTCTTTCACAACTTGAGTGCTAAAAGGTTTCCTAACTTACATGTACAAATGAATTCTGTTTGTCACTGGATATACTATTCTTGGCCAAACGCTGCTCTCTCAGACTTGTTTTCAAAACAGAACAGCTGTTTTGTGAACGTAACTATCAGAAAGCTGACTGGTATAATTGCACTCTAGTAACTTCAGCACCCTCCTACCGGGCATGAAGCTCTTCAGAGATCCTTTTTTTTTTTTTTTTTTTTTTTTTCATGCCTTCCCGTTGAACTTCAGTATGGGATTTGCATTTCCTTTTTACACAAACTGACTTGACTTGTGGAAATAAATGCCAGGCTTGGTAATCCCCTCCAGTGAGTGCCAAGCTGCCTCTGGCCAGCTGCCTGCCGGGGGAGCCCAGTCCTGCCAGGCAGCCCGCACCCTCCGTGGCGTCCCAGTACCCTGCAAGTGTGGAGGGCTGTGACCGCCTGCTGTGTTCTTGGTTTCATATATGTTTGCATTTTGAGGATGCTGTTACTGTGTGTTGGAAAATATCACTGAGAGTGTGTATTCATCCCCTCGGGTGAGTGGGATAGTCAGATTTAAGAAACTGGATGGCTCAAGTCTGTATGTAAGAGCATACAGCGGAGCTCCTTAGGGTGGGCGCCTGGGTGGAGGGCAGGGCAGGGGTCTGTGCCAAAGTGGACGGTGAAGCAGGAACAGTGTTGCAGCAGCTAGAATTCATCGTGGGGTTCTTGCGAAGGCTGAGAATTTTGCGGCTTGCTTGCTGGGGAGTACCGGGCCACAGTGGTAACTTGGGGTCTGAGTAATTGCAGACAGCTTTCCGTGGCTACGCCTAGGTCTTCATTGCACAGCTGGAGCCCTGGAGCTGGCACAGCGGTGCTGCTGGGGACTCTGGGCCACTCGCTCAGCTTCTCAGTGCGACAGCCCGCGGTAAGGGCTCTGGGGCTGCACTGAACCTCTCGCTGGCGGGGCTCTTTGTGGCACCAAACCTGCTCCGCGCAGCAGGGACACTGTGGGTAGCTGCAGCTAAAATAGATGTAGCCGAGCACATCCTGAAATGGAAATCGCACTTGGATAAACTTGTCCCCCTGAGGTCTGTGTTGTACTTGCACATTTACACTCTTGTGAGTTCATGAAAGTCACTTTGGATTTGTGTTACTCGACACAAATGGAACAAGTGTTCTGAGGGGTTGTTATACCTAAATGTAGCAAACAAAGAATAGATTTTTTTCAAAGTCAATGAAATTAAAAGGTTAAAAAAATTAGCAGAAGTATTTGGTGGTCAGAAGCGTTCTCTTTACTCGCTTTCACCGGAAGAAACAAGTATCTCCCATGCTATGCTTAGTGGATCTCTGCCAGTAAAACTAGTGTAAGCTGTCACTCACATCTAAATAAAGTCACAGGAGCTTACAGGAATTACATTAATATTTTTGTAACGTCTTGCTAGCTAGAAGAGTGCTGCTTCCCTCATTTGGTTAATAATACCCTCTATAATGTGACAAGGTAACTGTCATTGTATGCGCTCTGCGTTGTGGCTCCATACAGGCTATAGACAGAATAGAAGCATGCTGCTCTGGTCTTTGGTCAGACAGATTACTTATTAAAAAAAAAAAAATCCACAAAACAAACCCAAGCAACGCCCCCCCCCAAAAAAAAAAAACAAAAAACCAACCCCAAACAAACTAACAACCCAAACAAAACCAACCAACAACAAACAACAAAGACTAAAAAGTCTATAAAGAAACTCTAATTCTAAATGGACTCTAAATGCTATAATTACATTTCGGCTGCACTTAAAAATTATTTAAGTACCATGTGCACCTAAAATTCTGTGGTGCGGCAGAGGCATGGAAATAAAGCCTTTTAAAACCTCTTGATCTGTAATTTTAAAAAATTGACCATTGGCAAGTATGCTAAAAAGAAAACTTTTCCAATGTGAATAATACCTTTATAAAAATAGCTTCCTGTTTGTTCTGTGACTGCTTGCAAACCTGACTCAGCCTACTCGGATTGCTTCATTGGCTGTGAGTGTAATACAGGTTCACTTGCAGTTTCATGTCAATATAAACTGCATTATTTGTCTGCTCAGCTTTCTCCGTTTTATATAGCTCAGGTCGAAATCCCTTATGATTTGGCACATCATTCTTTCTTCCTATTCTACAAAAGTCAAGTAACATACCAGGCTCCATAGTGAATCTTGACATAGATGAGCAATGCGTAGGTGGAATTACTGTGGGTTCCATTAAAAGAGTCACATTATCCCATAAAGAATAGTAGATTATTTTTTGCTTGCCAAACTGTACTTGTACGTTGATTTAATACTTTCTTTAACTTAGTGACTATGGGAGGAATCTGATGCATTCCACATTTTGTCATTTACATCATGTTGTCAAGTACAGATTTTTGCAATCCTTGCTGTTAGCATTTCTCAGGAAGGGGTAGGTGTGAAATATATCTACCCCAAACCAAATTCCATGGTTATAGTCAGCGCGTGACTGGTCACCTAGGAGACTTTCAATAATGAATTCACTTGGCTTGATGGTGCAGCCTGGTATGATCACATTTTTCCAGTTCCCTCTGATTTGAAAATGCAGTGCTTGAACAAAAAATTAATCATAACTTAATGTATTCCATAGAGAAAAATCAGATCCTCTGTCTTTGGTTCTGTTTTAGTCATAGTCTAAGATATCATGTCCTTTATTCATTCTGTGGCAACTTCTGTAGAATTACTTTAGATTGCATGACCTTTAGAATAAATGATTTTGAAGGTGCTGAACCATTATTGCTGTGTTTATGTCTATCTGTGAGTCAGTGCGTCTGTGAACGCGTTGCACTGGAATCCTCTGTGGAGATCCTCCTGCCCTTCTGAAACGTACTCGTGGGGTTTTCTTCTGATTCTTCTGAAGACTGCTAGCACTTAAGTAAGGAAAAAGATGGAGCAACTGATTTTCTAAAACTGTCTTCCCAAAAATTTTGGGTGTTCCAGTTGAGTTGATTGAAGCATTGCAATTATTTCCAGTTTCTTCTTTGCTGTGTATTGTATTGCAGGAGTGTCAGTCTGGTTCAGTAAGAGCCAGTAGTTAAAATAGTCACTAGGACTGTTGGCCAAAAGGAGCCAAAACAAAATACCAAACCCCCCCAAAACCGCTGTGGCAAGAATGTGAGAGAAATCTGCAATTGTGTGTGGTGAGGGAGCTGGGTAGAAACGTTGTCTGTACTTGAAGAACTTGGCCTGTGTGAGATAAAAACTGGAGGAGCCCTGCTCAAGGCACAGAGGAATCTTTTTTGTGGAGTAGGTAATGCGCATACGGTGCTGTCACTGCTTGAGGGTTACATCAGTTCAAGGAGTGACTGGGTGAGAGCAACATCACGAAGTGGACGGAGTGTTTCGGAATATGTGGAAACCCTACCCAGGTCAGGAAAACCCATAAACAGACTGGTACAAAAAGCAGAGGAAGCATCATATATGCTTATGTTATCCTTGCTCTGTCATGTACACAGTCATAGCTGCCATTGAGGATGGACTTGCCAGACCACTGTCTGACTTGGTAGGAGTGTTCTTGGAAGCGACCAGTTGACTACTGCTGAATCTAAGCCCTATGTCAGTGGAAAAAAATATCTGGCTCCTGAGACTAGTCTCTGTAGTTTGCCTGCTGTGGCTATTTTAGACAGATTTGAATTTCATTAGAACATGTGGTTTTTATGTTGCTCTGCAAACTCTGTCTGTGCTCCTACAGGTATTTTTGCTTGACTGAGCAGAGGTACACTTGAAGTATCCTGGCACTTGGCTGCAGAGCATCACACGAGTAACTTGCAAGGTGCATTTCTTCTATAAAGTGGGAAGCGGATCATGACCCTGTGTGTTAATTTCGCTGGTGTCAAATAAAACAAAATGGCAAGCAGTGATTTATTTGAATACACTCAGGATGACATCTTGGGTGTCTGAGGGCTGCTAAGTCTGTGGTGGTGGACAAGGCTGAAGGGTTAATAGGAATAATTTTCACAGCAGCCACTTCTAGCGCATGTTACTGTGCTGGTAAAGATAAACCCAGAGGATGTCTTTTGGGAAAGTGAAGCAACAACAGGCACTGTGTCTGGAATGCTCATTAGAGTCTATTAATTTTACTTTCTTGTAATGATTGATCTCATGGGCTCTGTTCAGAGGGCAGCTGTTGCTTGAACTCAGACCAAATTGGGAAACTGCAATGTGCTCTGAGATCCAGGCTGGTCTGATTAAATATTTGAGGTTGGATAAGGGTACTGTCTTTCTCATAGCTTTGAATTATGTACCTTGATTATACAGCACATTGCATAGGGTGCTGAATGTTGTTCAGTAGTTTAATTGGGAAGCTGTTTAGTGGGAATTCATGGCCTTGTTTGAACTATGTCGAAAACCCTGGGATATGAAAAGGAAATTGGTTGCACGGTCATTTGCCTGCATGCAGTAAGAGGGCAAAATTAGCACTGCTATAATTTACAGAGGCTCTGAATAAAAAAAACCCAACCTTACTCTTTTGTCTCTGCCCAAGGACTTAAAAGCACTGTCGGGGGACCGTTTTCCATGTTTGGTTTTTTTTTTTCGCCCTGTTTTCACGAGGAATATGAACTGCTTGCTTTCAGGGGAGTTACTGAAGTTGAGTGAAGTTCTCTGGTACCATCCAGTCCTGTGATAAGAGGTTGTAGGATTAGCTCTGACTGAAAAGTAAACAAGTTATTTTTGTTTTGAAGATTCCTTCCTGTCTAGTACTCATGCTAGCTTTGTTTTCATGTCTTGAGCTAGTTGTTTATAGAGTAGATAGATTTCTTTCCTTCCTCTTCCTGAGGGTAATTTTAAATACAGCACCCTTCTCCATAGCAGTTCTTGTTTGATAATGTCTCATGCCTATAATATGACAGTGTATTTGCCTCCTCTTTGAATGAGATGCGGGCAAGTCATAAACCCCCTGATCCAGTGCTGTTCAGTGCATTTTTTTGTTATTAATACACGTTCCTCCTTTTTCTCCCTCAGATAAACTACTAGTTTTTACTGTAGCAACTAAAGAAACCGATGGCTTTCACCGTTTCATGCGAACTGCAAAGCACTTCAACTACACAGTCAAGGTATTGTGTGTTTTCATACCAAATATTCATACTATGCAGCCTTTAGGACAGAAACAATGCAAAAGTAACTGAAGTTGCATTAGCTTCTTTGCATGCTGGGGCAAAGTAAAACAATTACAGAGCTGGGGGGCGGGTAGGGCACTTGCACATGGCCCCACTGCTGTCCCTGTTACTTAACCGATGGTTCTTCCACTGCCTTAGGAACTGCTCTGCAGATTAGTAGCTATTGTGATCAGGGTTCTCGGTCACTTACAGATTCTGTCATGATTTATCATATAGCCTCACTTTTCAGTGCGGCTAATGTTGTTTGCATGAATACTTCTGGAAGCTGTGCTGCACTCTGAGGGCTTTGGATGTCTCCTTCCTTCTTAGACAAGGCTGGATCCCTGCTGCAGGGAAGGAGGGTGGGTCACAACTGAAAGTTTCACTGTGTTTTCCAAGAACCTGTAATTCTTTGGGAGGACAAAACGTTTCTACCAGCCTTTTCTGCCTTGTTCCACTTCTCTGTATGCCATGTACTGAGGTTGGCCTTCACATGACCTTGGGAAAAAGGGAGACCATTAACCTTCTTCTAAACTTTCCCCACAAATTGGTTCTGCAAGAGAAAATCCAGGAATTCAGATGGTGTTATGAAATTTCTCTGCTTGCTTACCACAGTGCCTACACTATAAATAGGAAATTATTTGGATTCTGAAGTTTGACTTCTGCCACTGAACTTGGAAGACCGAGAGAACCTTTCCTAATATGATAGTGCTGTACTAAAGCACCCAAGAAGCCTGAGCTCTGGATATATCTATTAGCTTTGCAGATTTGTCCAAGACATCGTGCAATGTAGCTCTTCCAAGTTTTAGAAGTTCCAAAAACCTTATGCTCAAAACCCACAAAAAGTGTAAGGGTGTCTTCTGTTTTTTGAGGTATGATTTGCTATAGCACTTGGCTAGGGAGGAATTTTGTTTAGCTGATTTTAGCAGCCACCTATCCTTTCCTTGTACAAAAGTGTTCTGGAGGGATTTCAGAAAAACTGCAGCTTGCAATTTGTATTAGTAGTATCCTGATCCACCAAGGTCTCTCACACTTCCTATTCCTAAAGTGATTATATTGACTTTTAAAAGTCTCCTTCAGAATGTTTTTCCTAATACAAGTTTTGAAACAATTAGTAGCTGCCGCCTTTTTCTTTTTTTCTGAAGGAGACACATTTGAATAAATGTTGGTAACAGGCAGTTGCTCGATTCTTATTTGGTTAAGAAATGTCTCTCTCGTGTTTCTGCAGTGATGTCATTGTGCTGAATGCTGCTTCAGACATGGAAAACTTATGATGCTGGAAATGCTGGCTTGCTATGCTTTAATGTGTTGCTTCTGCTTTAACATCTGTTTTCAATAAGGATCTGCTTTAAAAAGCCTCTTGGTTTTGGGTACTAGTAAAAAGTGTTCTTTTTTTCTTGTTCCAGGTATTTGGAAAAGGTGAAGAATGGAAAGGTGGTGAGCTGCCTAACTCTATTGGCGGAGGGCAGAAAGTTCGCCTGCTGAAGGAAGGCATAGAAAGCTATGCTGATCAAGAGGACTTGGTTATAATGTTTGTTGAATGGTGAGCAAACCTGGCTTGTTGCCGTTAAATTTTAGTCTGGGTAGGCACGCAAAAGTAGCTGCTGTGACATGCTGAAAGTTGTGTGCTGCTTTTCCCCCTCGCTGTTTATTTGAGAGGGCTTGCTTCCATTTTTCTCCATTCATAAAAATAGTAGATTGCTGTGGGAGCAATCGTTACTTTTTTAACAGATTTACAGATGTAAGAGTTGTTCATAGTTCTGCTGCCTCAAGGGGGTAAAAAAATGTTATTGGGAGCTGTCAGGCTTTTAGGCAAGCATTTGTCCTCTCCCTGTTCAGCTGCGGTGAGGGCAGGACGTGGCTGTGGGCTGGGAGTGTGGAATGGGGGGGAGAACAAAAGCAGCTCCAGAAATAAAGTGGCCAGTAGGGACCAGAGCATGATCTTGTTCCATGAAGTAACAGTGATACAGAGGAGGCTGGAAAATGGGCCTGAGGAAAGCATTTAACAGGAGAACTTCTTTTACATGTTAGAGAACCGAAACAAGAGGCTCGGTGCCAGATGTACCCTTGGTGCCTATGCCATACGTGAGATGGAAGGATGGAGAGACAGCGGTGCTGCAGATGCCAGACTATAGCTCATAGCACAACTATGCTTGAATGTCCTCACTGGAGGCAAGATAGGTTTCTCCCTGTCACAGAGAACAGGGAGCTCAAACGTATTCACATCCTACTTTTTCCATTGCTTCCTTCTGCTCTTTTTCCCCCCTCCTCCTCTTTTGCTCCTGTGACAAGAACATGATCAGAGCTGCTAAGAATCCAGCTGACAGCAGCTGCCAACCTCTTCCATACTAGTGTTAACAAGAGTAGGGTCACAGCTCTAAAAGAATCCCTGCAAGGAAGGCACAGGACCAAGTCTCGAACTGGGGACATGGAGCCTTGATTGCAGACAGGCAGCCTGGGGGGGGTACCGAGCGCGAGCTTGGAGAGGTTTGTGCATGGGTTCATGCTGCTGTTACCAGTTCATGTTGGAATCTGTGCTCCAGAATTTGCTTTCAGCTTTTATCCTGCTTTTTAAAATTTACTTAATGTTTAAAATTGGACAGCTGAAGAATTTGGGGGACGCCTTTGCAAGTTAGAAGTCTAGCAGGAATTGTACAGCAGACATCAGCACGAGAGAGAAACTGGTCTGGCAGTGGTATTTACTGGAAAGTTCATTTGTTGTTTTGCATAAGTTAAATGTTCAGTAAAGTTGGAGTAGCCTATTAAACTGGTAGCAAATTTAAAGATGCTACTCAGTTTTCTTTTTTAATTTTACCTCTCGTGATAAGTTGAAGATAGAGCTAGAAAGCCAATGGCTAAATCATCTTAACCAAATTATGAACAAGCTTGATAAGGGAAACTTGTTACACCAAATATTTTCTTTGTATGCTTAATTGACAGTAAAGGTAATGTAGAATTTGCAGGTACATGTTCAGTTTTTGAATTTTTTTCTTATTGACTTGATCAGTTTTGCATTTGGTAAGTGAATAAAGTGTCTGTAAGTAAATATATTACATGTTTGTTGATGGCGTTGTCCTACTGATAATGCAATAACTGAAACTTTTTAAGATTAATTTGAGAGATTTTGTTCTTTACTAAACGCTTAGATGAATCGTATGTTTCCCAAATGTTTACTACTTACATTGAATTTCCTTTTTTTTTTCCAAATCTATTATCCTGATTTGTCACTATTTTCTCCCTATATGGTAAAATATGCAAATTTGTTATCAGATTTGGGTACAGCTCAAATTCTTCTCCAACATCATTTATTCTCTAGAGGGGCAGGCTGTGTGCTGACATGGATAAGAGAGTACAGAGGACCACGTGTGTTGAAGTACAGATGTCATAATCTTTCTTGCCATGAAAAATCACAGGATTTAAGGCTTCCCAAGTTCTTGAGGTTCATAATCCCAAGTACATATTGATTTAAAGCTGGTGGAACTGATTCAAAATAGGAGGAAAAAAAATAGTTTGCTGATTCTAGCATGATGTTTTAATTCTAATGAGCTTTTTCATTTCCAGGAATCCTAGTTTGCAATTTAAATGTTGATCGATGTAGCATTAACTTTGAAAAAGACAAATATAGTGAACTTCCTTTCTTTTTCAAGTGTTTTTCATTATATTCATTGTGAAGCATTTGGAGTATTAATCGGGGGGGGGAGTAGGAAGTGTCTGGTTTACTTACTGTAACTAGGCAAACCATTTCTAGTGAACTGTTTACTTAAAAAAAACTTAGCTGCTTGCCTTTTTTTTTTTTTTTTGAGCAGTTTTTTATATGGCTCACAATTCTGGAAATAGGCTGAACTTCTGTGGACAGCTTGTGTCTAGGTGCAGATAGCAAAATGCTTTGCCTGCAGATGGAATACTATTTAAACTAGGCTTGTTTTTGTGAGGACTAACTACTGGTTTACTTTGGACCATCTCAGATTGAACTGGATAATGGCCAGTGTAGACTGGATAAAATGGTTGATGCTGTGACTGTTCGTCCAGAACTCCCACAGCCATCTATTTGTATCATGGAAGACTTTTGAAGCCTCTCAGTTTGGTTTGTTTTTTTTTTTTTCCTGTTTGTTTGGGGGACTTGTTGGTTTGGGGTTTTTTATTTTGTTTATTTTGTTTTCTTTGTAAACATTTGTCAGAAAGTGAGGGATAATTACATTTTCTACACATCTCAAAATGGTTAAGGTGTGATCCTGGTGGGGATACCGTGTAAATGACAAAATGCCTGTGGGGCTGAACAGTCCAGTTAAAGAAGATGAAATACGGGACCTGAATTGCTGATTACTAGCACGCCTCTCCTGTTTGTATTTTGAGCTCTTAACCTGCAGCTCCAATGGCAACAAGTCCTTTTTGTTGTAAAAGTTGTGGATGCAAAAATTGCATGCTCAATTCCAAGGACCTGAGCCACTGTCGCCATTTCCCTGTGTTGCTGGGGGCACTGGGTGCGTAGCCAGGATGCTTTGCAAAAGGGGAGGAGGGATGGGTGGATTCCAGCCCCAAGCATCTGCCATCTGGGAGCTTCAGGAAATGGGATTGGAGTTGTGGAAACTTTCTGGTTGTTTTTTTTTTCTTTTTTTTTTTCTTGCTTTCTACTTAATCGGAAGGATTTATGAAGAATAAATAAAAGAGTATCTGAGCTTTTCTAGCTTGCCAAGGTAGCCTGCTTTTTCCTAGATATATCCACGCTTTTTCTTCCCCATCAAATTTTGAAGCCCTGTTTAAATTCAGTCATGTGCATCACCCATTATAAGAATATAAACTGTCAAGGACCCATTTTGTGATGGTCTTAGTGGTGTAGACCCGAGGTGAATCCTTCCTGACAGTAGGAGTTGAGTGCCAGATAGATTGAACATAATCTGACGTAGCGGGTAAGGAAGGCAAATGATGGATTTATAGCTTTTAGTTTGACTCTAGAAGTTTTCCTGTTGCCTGGAGAGAAAAGCAGGAACCTCATAAAGCAGCTGATGGGGAGACTGGCAGCAAAGGACAGAAGGCTGGTGGAGGTCCTGCCCGGGAGGAGGTGCCAGAGGGCCATGAAAATTAGTGGAAAATGTAGTTCCGTGCTGGATTCATACTCCTGCATAATATGCATTAGTGTATGAAGTTTACAATAATTGATAATGCAGTTTAGCAGCTCCGTACTGTGCTTTGTATTATAAACTGTGCTGTATTAAGTAGCATATTCCTTTCACAAGCAGAGGCTGTGGCTAGCCCAGCATGTTGCTCAACTTTGGCTTTCTTTTCCAGAATGACAATCCTTGGAAGCAATGTTCCAGGGGTGTTTGGTTCCTTCCCGCAGCTGTAAGTCATTGCAGCAGCAGCGCTAACCTGATCAAAGAGGAGAGGCACAGCCTGCCATAAGCTATTAAGTTAAAGCCTCAGACAAATCTCTGTTTTTGTCTGTCTTCAACTTGTCTCCTGTTTCTCGCTTGTTCTTCAGGCTCGTTCTGGCTTTGAATTGAGCTACACCAATTGAATGGAAAAGGGAGGGAAGTGTATTCCTGTATGTTTGGGCAGAAAGAGGCAGTTTTTGCAAAACCGGGGAAGCTCCAAAATGTACAATATTTTTTTTTTTACATTCTTCTGCCAAAATTACAGAAAAACAAAACAGTGAGAGTTTTCGGAAACCCACTTACTTTATATAGACTACAGAACACTTCCTCTCCAGGGTTCATACTTTTCTCTGCAGTGGAAATCTTCTCTTTTGCATTTGTAAGCCAGCTGTTGTTCAGTCCTCTTAGGCCAATTGCATGAAATCCCCTTTGAAGAAAGGACATTTAAAATAATTTCAGAACTGTAATAAAGAAGTACCAGAAGTCAGTAATGGTTCATCTGTTGGCACTATTACTGAGTGATACACTGCAATCCAAAAAGTTCTGTGTAGTGCAGGTGAGGGTACTGCTGTCCTCCTTAGCCCAGCTAAAAGACTTTGCAAGAAGAAAATCTTGGTCGAGGTTAGACCTTCTGATTTTTGGTAGCTGTACCATTCCTTTGCCCTATATCAGGGCTGATGATTTTCAGTTGCTAAGGTCAATGCGTGGAATAAGAATATACCTGCATTCGGATGAGGAAGCTGTGAGGCTGAGATGCTGCCATTAAATCCAAATATTCTGCTTCAGCCAGAGCCTAATCTATGACATGATTCCGATAAGAGTCTGTCACAGTTTCATGCAATGTAATATGAACCTTGAAGTGGTTTGCACATTAATGCTTTTACATGTAGATTTCAAATAGAAACAAAGGAACCTTATACTCTGAATAATTTAATAATTTATACATATTTAATGGATCGTTGTGTGTGTGGTTTTTTTTTTTTCTTTTTTTTTTCTTAGAGGCATTGATTTAGATATGGTTCAACAAGAAACCACTAGGCTTGTGATACTACATTCTTCCATGAACTTTGCCAAACCCTTGCGTGTTTCTTTCGGTTTCGGGATAGTGCTGACCTTTGGCTGTGGGTAGCTGCTGTTTTTAGAGATGAGCCCTTCACCTTTAGGTCTTTGTCCTCAGTAGGAGCTGGGAGTCAAATCTGATGAACACATAAAGGCAGGTGAAGTTTTTCATAAATAGAGCTTGTGAAGTTTAGAGCCTTCTGAAGTTTTCAGCACATTAAAGAGGTTGAAGGAGAAATCTATATATTTTCAAGATGCAACACAGTTTAAGTTTAGGGGCAACTGAACTTTACTGAGAAATATCTAAGTTCATTCTCAAGAAGACTTCAGAAGAAAGTTGGTACCATCATGTTTTAGAACAATGTCATCTTGAGTTTCCCAGTGAGTCACCAAAATCATCTTTCAGTCCTACTCTATTTCATCTGCTATATTTTGATTTTTTTTGTTGTTGTTGTTCTTAAACACATAAACAGTTTTCTAAAGGGGAAAAAATATTTTTTTTCACTCAAAATACATGAAATGTGAAAATCAATTTCAGGTAGACATAATCTGAAGGAAAAAGAATGTCCAAAATGTGGAAGGTTTTAAAAAAAAAAAATGCAAATAGAAGGGGAAACTGTATTGGATAAATAGTACTGGTTGAAGTTTTTCTCCTAGAAGAGTATAGGATTTTTACATGATGATAAACATCATTTAATGAGTCATTTTTCAGAATAAAAGGTCTTTCTGTATGATTTTTTTTTTTGAAATTTGAATAGTCCAAACACTTGTTGTTTTGAACACAGAAGCTTAAAATTAAACTAATCTAATGGATATCTTTTCTTTATTTTCAGCTATGATGTTATCTTTGCAGGGGGCCCTGAAGAACTGCTAAAGAAATTTCAGGAAACTAATCATAAAGTGGTGTTTGCAGCAGATGGACTAATTTGGCCAGATAAAAGGCTAGCTGACAAGTATCCTGTTGTCCGGAGTGGAAAACGATTCCTGAACTCAGGAGGCAAGTGTGATTCTTGAACGCACTAAACTCTCGAACTTGAACATGACTCACTTCTGTTATCTGTTTTATGTATTTGTATGTAGAGCTGTTCCTGAATTTCCAAAGTATAAAATCGAGGACTGGATTTGCTGTCACCCTCATTCCCTCTCCCTCCCCACTTGAAAAGCTCCTCTTCTGTGCTCAAGAGTAGTTTTCATTCAAACTTACGTAGTATTTGTTAGCAATAACTTGTAAATAGCAGGTAAAAAGATTAATAGCCTATCAAGCAACTGTGCCTTGCAACGAAATGCTATGCAGGGATGACCCACTTGCCACCAATTGAACGTACTTCAGAAACAATCTAGTGTAGAAGCCAAGTCAAAGCAGTAAATGCTATTTATAGGCACAGTTTAGCTGGGTCACAGAATTTCTTGACTTGGCTACCTTGTTCTTGGGGATTTTTGCATACAGATGTGCTGGTAGGTCTGCCTGGCCTGTCAGCATGGCTTAGGCAGTTCATTCCAAGAAAAGTGCGAGTTACTCGTGTTAATCTCAATGATGTGTTAATTCTGGAGTCCTCCTTTAAACACCAGCTTTGGTAATAATACATGCTCTGACACTGATATTTTTTAACTGCTACAGAGCACAGTATGTCACTTCTCCTAGGTACATGGTGCTGGGCAGCGTGTGGATCTGGGAGTGTCCCCACTCTCTTCCTTCTCTTCTTTACCTCGCCTATCTTTTTTTGTTTTGGCTTAAACGTAACATACATTGGTCTTGAGTTGAATTCTCTTTGTAATTCTGGGAGTATTAGATTCAGGCTTCTCTGCCAGCAATAAGTGATTGATGAAAACGAAACTTTTTCCACAGATGGGCTTCCTGGGAACAGTAATAGTGTAATCTCATGCTTTGAAGTTCTCAGGACTGTCCTAAACAGATCTGTTTCCTATTTTTTCCCTTAAAGTAGCATTAATATAAATATAACCCTTAATTATGAACTCTTTAAAAAACCAGAATTGGTACATATCAGAGGAAGAAAACTGGATTTTTGAGCCAAGTTGTATGAATTTCATACTTTTCCTTTGCTGGCACCAAACAGTCAGAGTGAAGTCCCTGACTAGTGGACAGCATTGGCAGAGTAGTGCTTTTTATGGAAATAACTTATGTGTGTGTGATATTGCAGGATTTATTGGTTATGCTCCATATATAAATCGGATTGTGCAGCAATGGAATCTGCAGGATAATGATGATGACCAGCTGTTTTACACCAAAATCTATGTTGACCCATTGGCAAGGGTAGGTAGTGACTGGCTTTCTCATTTCTTTTTGCTTGAAATAACATGCTGCTCCTCATAAAAAATCAGGAGATAAAAATAAAAGGAATGCTGTCTCTTTATTCCGGAGTGCCATGTTGATGTTGTGTTTGTTCTCTGGAGGTTCCTACTGTCAGAGTGATGAACAGGCTTCCAAAGGGTCATGAGTTGATATATTATTTCAGGCTGTCTGCAGATCCAGGCAGGTTGTGCTTCGTTGTTAAAAATAATAGCTCTGAGGTATATGATTGGACACATTCATCTCAATGAGGGTCCCATGTATTTGGCAGTTTGACAGCCAGAGAATGTGGCATTTTTCCAGGGTGTCACTACATTTCTTGCTGATCCAGTGTTTTATATTTTGGCTTGCTGCCATTTCAGATCCTGCCTGCAGCTGCCTCTCACTCTTCAGCTTTTTGCGCAGATACGTTCAATAAAGCTGCATCGTAAATTTTTGGTGAAGACCTCTCTGTGACCTGGCTTAACAAAGTTCTCTGCTGAGTAGCAGCATTAAAGCAAGATAGATGTCAGGGTCATGGCCCTAATGCTGGAAAAAGAGGGCTAAGAAAAATTAACAATGTACTAATGCAAAAAGACTTTTAAAAGCTGATATTGCACAATTTTGAGGCTGATTTTGAGCATTTGTATGTTTAAGGAAGATGTGAAGTTTCTGAAATACATACATGTTTGTCCATTGTTATGCCTGAGACATCAGGCATGTTTAGATACAGGTACTGGAATAGAATACAGTATTTCAGTTGGAAGGGACCTACGAGGATCATCTAGTCCAACTGCCCGATCAGGACGGGGCTGACCAAAAGTTAAAGTATGTTATTAAGGGCATTGTCCAAATGCTTCTTAAATGCTTGACAGGCTTGAGGCATTGACAGCCTCCCTAGGAAGCCTGTTCCAGTGTTTCACCATTCTCTGGGTAAAAAAGTGTTTCCTAATGTCCAGTCTAAACCATCCCGGGCACAGCTTTGAACCGTTCCCATGCATCCTGTCACTGGATCCCAGGGAGAAGAGATCAGCACCTCTCCCTCCACATCCCCTCCTCAGGAAGCTGTGGAGAGCAATGAGGTCGCTCCTCAGCCTCCTTTGCTCCAAACTAGACAAGCTTAAAGTCCTCAGCTGCTCCTCATCGGACATTTCTTCCAGCCCTTAATGTTAGAATTGGTTTTGTGCAAGTTAGGTCAGATGCTAGATACGCAATTGAAAGGACAGGGTGTAGAGACATTAAAGCTGACTGTGCACCAAAGTCAGAAGTAAAAAAAAAAAAAAGTCAGAAGCTGTCTAAACAGATTGTCTTCTAGACAAAAAATGCGTACCTCTGCACAGCGCAGTACTGCACTGTGATTCAAAATGCCTCCATGGCGCTTGGCTTGGGATACTGTACTATACACTAATTTTCTGTATGGTAATCTCCAGTGCTGTTAAGTATGTAACAAAATCTTGGAAGACCAAAACAGACTAGGTTATCTGTATAAGGGTTTTAAAGAGTGTTCTGAAGGTTATATACTTTGATCAGCATGTTAAAACTTCAAAACAAGGTACTTTAGGTATCTAAATAGGATTAATAATACAATATTAGGAACATGTTTTAAAACCAGTAGGGTTTTCTATTCTGATGTGATACTTAGATTTGGCTTTTGTATTTTTGAGACTGTGAAACACAGTATGTTTTGTTGCTTGGCCAAAACTTGTTCATTTTTTTTTTTAAGACAAGACCCAAGTTTTCTTTGGCTTATACTGCCAAACTGAAGGCTCTTTGGAGAGTTATGACCTTTATCCTTCAAGTTTAGATAAAGTTTTTGCATATATAAGCCTGATTTCTATATTCCTGCATTGTGCAGCTGTATAGCAAACTTAACAGTATAAAATTGAGAATTATATCTAAGAGCTGAATACGTAGTTTTGCCTGATTACTTGCTGCTACTGCAATGTAACTGTAACATTACTATAAAGACTTTGGCTTTTAGAATGCCTCAACATCTTTGCTACTTTTATTTCAGGAACGCATTAACATTACTTTGGACCACAAATGTACAATTTTCCAGACCCTGAATGGAGCTGTTGGTAAGTGTATGATTTGCACATTGTGTGTTTTATTAAGTGTTATTAACACTTTCTTTGCTTAACCATGAATATCAATCCCTTAACGTATGCTTGTTTCAAAGACATATTTGGGTAAGTAGACCTGATTACCAGATTAGTTACAGGTCTTTTGGGTTTAATATTAATTGATTTCTCCCATTGATAAAATATTTGATTTAAAATAGGAAAAAAAAATTTCAATAAATTAAGTTAGCAATAAATAGAAAGTTAAGAACCATTTTTCCATCTGCCTTTCACAAACTTAGTTACAGAAGTACGACTGGTAATTAAAATTGCATTTTAGATGTTCTGAAGCAAATGTCTATACGTAATGGAATGAAATATGGAATAATGTAGAATTACCTTTATTTAATTGTCATGAATCTAAATTGAAATATGGCACCTGTCTAAACTTCCTTTCTCACCTTTAAACTCAGATTATGGAACAACTTTTTATAGTCGGATTATATCTGAAATCAGTATGATTTCTCTATAAATAGAATTGCCACAAAATTAGTTTTATTTTTAAAGAAGACTTTATTCAAATACTGAAGGCTGCTGATGGCAAACTCTGAAGTTTGATGTAACCTCACTTAGCATAAAGAGCTTAGAATTCAGGTTCTAGTTTAAAAAATGAACAGAAGTTTCCAAATAAGTAACATTGATAGTGATAGCAACAGTAGGGTATATTGCATCAGCAAGAACTTAAAGAACTCTGAAATTTTAGCCTTTTTTTTTTTTTGTAAACTGTTATTACTGCAAGATCGTTGTTGATTTTTCAGATGAAGTCCTTCTGAAATTTGAAGAAAGAAAAGTAAGAGCAAGGAATTCAGTGTATGACACATTACCGATCACCATTCATGGAAATGGTCCAACTAAAGTGAGTGATGTTTGGTTTTTTTTTTTTTATTTTTCCTCAAAGATCGCAATTTTAATAGAGGCAAAAACAGTGGTGGAAGAGTCTGAAACAGTCATAGCACACCACCTCTGTTCATTTCCAATTAATGTTGATAAGAGTTGCAAAGATAAACCTATCCTAATAGCTCTCTCCGTCGTGTTATTCTACTATCACTAACTTGGCATCGCTGCTGAAACAATTCATTCTGTTCATTCTCGCATGGGGTATTAGAAGTGAGTAAGCTTATGTTAATCTGTTCACTATCACACAACAATTCTTGAAGCTAGTGAATAATGTCTACCTGTTTATTAAACGGTAGTCAGAAGAGTAGGTTTTCACAGGGAGAGAAATCTAACCAAGAGTCACAGGCTACGATACAAAACAGTAACACATCTGATCCTACCACAGATCTTGGCATGTGGTTGTATACCCATATATAAAAGAATATGTTGTATATAGGTGAAAATATGTATGTGTATACACACACACAGCTGGCTGTTGTTGCATCTTCAGTGTCATTGATCCATGCCTGCAATATACACATAGCTCATGAGCTTTTGGTTCATTGTAGAGCACTGTCTGACCTGTGAAACAGCTGTTTTGGCAGCTTTTGTCCATGTGTAAGGATTCAATGGTCCAGAGGACCTGGCACTTTTTCTCTGGGAGAAAGGGCTATGTTTTGGTCATACAGCAGTTGCATTTTTCTGTTACATGCCAAAGAAGCGTAAAGGTATATCATTTCTAATAGCCTCTGTTGGCTCCTTGCTGTAGCTCCTTATTTTCAGAAAAATGCTTCCCAGGAGAATGAAATAAAACTTGAAACTCATCCAAATGACTGCCCCTTCTTAGTTTTTGCTCTGTATTTCATCTTTGGAATTAGTGAATATAATGATGCCATTCTCTATATAACTTCTTATAACTACTCAGTAGTGGTATATGTGACCAATTTCTTCCATGTTGCTGCAGTTATTTTTGCTTCAGTTAAGTCCTCAAGTTATCTGTCATCACTGGCTTTGCTGGCACTTTACCAATGAGAAGAAAGGTACTGTATTTTACAGTTGGGCAGGTGGTTTACGTCGGAACTCCTTATGCTAATCTACAACTTACACTATGTTAAACAAAACTCAATCTCTACATGCAGTCATGTAGTTTTAAAAACAAAGAGGAAACTCTTCCTGTATATCACTTTCTTAATGTGATTAGATTCTTATGTTTTAAACATAGAAGAGGACAGTAAGATAATGGGATTGGAAAAAGTTTTCACTAGTTAGTAAATAAGCTATCATGAAAGTAATTCCCAGAGTTAACTCCAAATAGTAAAAGTTTTTTGTTTATAAGAACCTTCTGTTTTGTATTTAATCTCTTCAGTTTGGAGATTAGTAAATAGCATTAGTCGAAGACACTTCTTTGAAATGGATACAAAATTATCCTGACATCCTAACATGTAGTTTTTATTTTTTGTTGCTTAAGCGTAATGGCTTTTTGGTGAAATGTTCACTTTTGTAGACTTTATTGTATATCTCTGAAATTAAGTTCAAGAAATTCTTTTTATAGTCTGGCTAGAATGATTTTCAATATGCATAAACAAACACCCAGAATATGGTAAAATGCAGATTGAGTATTGGCCTGGCGTGTGTTTTCTATGCAAAATTATATTCTGTCCTTCCAGTTTTTGATGAGGGCAGTAGAGCAGGAATGAATACAAGCCTTCCCTCAGGCAGACTTTCCCCGGCATAAGAGATCCCTTAACCGTTGCAAATAGCAGTAGAGAAGAGTGAAGTTCTGCACAAACTTCCCATGGAATCCAGGAGGACAGGGCAGCCCAGGCAGCCCATCGACAAAAAAAGTACATATTTTGTTCAGTGCCAATTCAAAATGTGTGAAGAAGCTAGATGCTGCTTTAAAACGTATCCGACTGGCTGGTTTCTGAATCTTGGCATAGACTGTCAAAAATACATCGTCTGAGCACCTGTCTTCTCCATTTTCTATGTGTTTTGCTTATGGTCACTCTTTGTGTTTTGTGTTGATGATTCTCAGATTTGGCAAAAGAATTAAACTGTAATCATCTTTGGCTTGAAATCATGCCTAGCAGCTTTTGAGAGCTCAGTGATGTATAGTCTGTGTCTTGGAACCCGTACAAGCATTTACTTGGTAGTTGTTACGCTTGCCACGACTTTTTGGTTTAACTGAAGCAATAAATGTAGATGTTAGGAGAAGATCAACCCTGGTTTGTAAATGAGAAGAAGAAGAAAAAGCTTTTACCAGCTATTTTTGTATGTTTGCATTTGTTTTCTTAATCTTAAATAATAAAAAAAGAGAGACAGCCTTTGGGCATAAGGGATTCAGTGAGTAAGCCTGAAGTCTTTAAAAGGTACAAACCACCATTTGCATGCATGTTTCTTTAATCTGAATTGTTCATTTATTTACCAGATTCACTTGAATTATTTGGGAAACTATATCCCAAATGCTTGGACACGGGAAACTGGTTGCAGTATTTGTGATTTAGACTTACTAGACCTGTCAACAGTAACGGTAAGAATACTTTTCACAAGACCAAAACCCTTTTGAATAGATCTCATAGGTGTATAGTGATTTCTGAGGCAAAGCAGCTTCAGTGTGCGATGTTATGTTCTATAGAAACATTAGGATAATTTTTTCTGGTATATGAAACTGTAAAGATGGAATTTTAATTTACTGGAAATATCGGTAGTTTTAGAAATGTTTTAATATAGGTTTCCTCAATATTACTGAAGATGATCCCATTCCCCAAAACCTTCCAGATCCTTACGTCTGTTCACTGAGGGTGAATGAAACATTTTTGAATCATGCAAGATTCAAGTGGATAATTAGACTTTCTTTGAGATAAAAAACCTCTTTAGATATTTAGGATTTTTAGCTTCAGACCTACAAAAAAATTGCATGTGCATCAGTCTAATAATTTCTGTTACAAATAGAGGTTAACAATTAACTGTAACATGGTTACAGTTTCTATTTTCTGAGCAATATAGAGAAATATTCAAAACTGCTTCCCTTTGTAAAGGGTGATACAGATATCTGCATTGTATATGCAAATGTGTATCTGTAGAGTAAATCTGATGTAACTGAGATCAGGTATCAGTTCAGTCTTCAGAATTCTTGTAAGACAAACACGTACACATGCATGTGTGTGTATGAAATATTTGGGAACATATTTTGGCATGGCATCTTTAGTGTCTTTATGAATATTTCAGCTTGTACTCAGTAAACTTTAGGCAGAGCAAATACTGAGATCTACCATGTGGAAACGTAAGGCTTGTACTTAAAGGAAAATTCTGCTTATTCTTAACAGGCTGTTTCCAGCAGCTATTTAATTTCTGTCCTTTATTGAAGATTTGAATGAGAACAGGTCTTAGAGGGTGGTGTTGAGGATAGCATGAAGGAAGTAGTGGCTTGTAATCTTTATAATGAAAGGACAAAGTATAAGAATTTCTGGACAATAACCAGCTTGTGGATTGGAATATAAATTAAAAAAGTTATCGATGGAATTGTAATAACTTTCAGATTCTTTTTATATCTTTTTCTAATTTTAATTTTTCTTTGAAAATACAACATTTGCATGGTGTTCTACTGAAACAGTGTTTGCACTCTCAACATAAAGTTTACCTGAGGAAAAGAAGTTGTCTAAGTTTTTCCTAATGGTGTTGGCAATTAAAACATAGTTGGGGAGGAGTTAAATCTTAAAGCTAGTAATGGGGAGTAACTTGCAATGGTTTACTGGATAGCTTCCTATAGTTTATGTACATCTACTTGGAACGTGTCTTCCTCACTGTAATTCATTCTTTGGACTTCATACCTCATTCACTCTGCCAGCAGAAATAACGAGACTTTTCCTTGGCCTCACTGGAAGTGTTTACTTCAGGCATTTCTGAGTAAAAGCGATATTTCATTTTCTGAATGCACTTTCTGTTCTGGCCTGACCAATTGCTACTTAACAAGAAATCATCAATGAAAAGAGCAATACAAATTCTGTGCCTCTAATCGTTCTTCCCATATTGTTTTATTTAACTGTCTGCATTGATGCACTCATACCTTCTGAAGTTTTGCTTGTTCTTCTCATAGGCAAGTAGAGAATCAGATTTCTTGATACCAACTATGTTTAGGGCTTTGAGCTGCTTTAGATGAATTCTGGCATGAATGGGTCCTTGCTTAGGTGTTGTGGTTTCAGTGTTTTGTGCTGGGCTTACCTACAGACCTTGACTTTAGCAGAACAAAGCAGCTAAGCTCCAGTGTAGAACAAGGAGCTGAAATAATACGCTTTTCTATCATGGACACAAGGACATCCTTCCTTTTGTGAAGGTCAGGGGTAGGTGTATGCAGGTGGGTGGAGGCATTGCCATGGACTGTGCAGGTTGTGCTGTGATAGATGAGCAGAAAAGCCCAAGGTACTACCAGAGTCATTGTGAGCAGGTGCTGGGAGCACGGCCTGTGAAAAGCCGAGCTTCGGGGTTACCTGTGAAGGAGTAGAGAGCCACAAACGCAGAGTCTTTTGCGCCTTCTTTTGTCCTGTTCACAGGAGCAAGACCTCCCATGTTCTAACCACAGCTGAGATGTGAAAACACTCAACTGCTTTCTTCTCCGCTAATGGCAGCAGTCCATGTCACCCCCAAATTAGCTACCTGCCCAGGTCAAAGCAGGGTAATGGTAAATAAGTTCAAGAATGCCCCTTGGCTCAATGAGTAGAAATTTTTGCCACTTTTAAGAGTTTCTTTTTCTAAAACCTAAATTAAATTAGACAACAAACTTAATCATCCTGGGGCTACTTCTCAAATCCAAAAGTTCAGTACAGGTATGGAGACTCCCTGGTGTGGCTGGAAAGGACGACCTCACTCATCCTCTCGCTTCACTGGCGCCTCTTGTGGCAAGGGTTCCTGGACTTTGTCTCAGTATGACTACACAAAGCATTCTGTTTCTTCCAAAAATTGTCATACGCACACCTAGTGGTTGTGAGAAAGTAGCCTTTAAAAGGCAAATGTATGACCTTAGTGAAAATGACAAAATTTGTCAGAGAAAATGTAGCATCCTGATGCAGACTGGGTATTCCCAAAGTGTGTTTGCTGAGGCGTAACTGGGAAGAACCGAAACTTCAGACTTGATATACTCGAAATGCTGGGTGTTAAAACTCTTCATTCTGACCTACATTCAGATTATGCACTGACTACGTTTTATAGTATGGTGAACCAGGGTCTAGATTGATGAACTCTCTGCTTTGAGGAGATGCAGCTTACAGGAACTTTTAGTCCTAATTTTTTTTAACACTGTTTTGCTTTGGTCACACTCCTGAGATTTTAGTGTAGATGTTGGAGCCAAACGGTTCGCACTTCGGAATATTGAAAGAGGGTTAGTAATTCCTGATTGTCCCTACAACCTTTGCAGATCCAGCCTGAACCTTCTGGAAAGTAAGGGGAGAATGCCTTAGAACTAGAGAAATAAGCAGAATAAGTTATTGCAGCCGTTCTGGTATTGGTCGCACATGTGCATGTTCTGCTTAGCAAGCCCGATGGCACACGCTGCTTTCCTCCTCGCTCACAATCAGCAGTACCAGTTACCATGACAGCAGCCTTAATGGAGTGGTTCCCAGAGAATATCACAGTTGCTTTTTTCAAGACACATCGGTGTACTTGTCCTCGTCAGCTGTTGTGAAGTTATTAGGATGTCTGCATGAGCATACATTAGGTTTGCAGATGAAGTTGTGAATAGGAGGTAGTCAGGGTAAACATTAGTACCTAATGTTTCCGATCTGGTGCACTTGCCAGTATGTTTCTGGATTTCCGATGTAGACAGTGACACTGTGAAATATCAACATGTGCTGATGGTTTATCCAGACGCTTTTCAAGTGGGTGTTGGCTTGCTTAAGGAAAGCTAACTTGCAGCCTTCTGTACTTACATGACGTTTCTCTCCGAGCCTTGTAGTGGGTTAGACGTTTATACTGACTGGTTTAGAGGTGGGAAAAAATCTTTCTTTAATCAGTGCATTTCTTTGTGTAGGAGTTGAGGCCTTTGAAGGTTAAATTTCTCGGTCTCACATAATGTAATAATATATTTCAGGAACAGACAGAAGTGCTGTCTAGATTTTGTTTTAGTGGTCATGATCTCTCTATCAAGCACATGCAAACCAGGAATTGATACCGCTGTTCAAAAGATGTGAATTCACGTTAAAATAAGGTGGATAAAACAGTGTCCTAAGAGCGGGGAGAAGCTCTAGTTAGTTCATTGAAGGTCTTGATAAAATCAGTGAGCAGGGAATTAATGCAGAGCCCACTTATAATGGTTAGGGGGAAATAGTGTGTACAAGTGTATAGAAGGGTGTCGCAGTCTTTGGCTTAAAGTACAGATGAATAAAATATTTTGTCTTAACAAACATGTAATGTATAAAAAAACTGGTCTTCCCTATGTTTTCTTGTGAATGTAACGTATGTAAGTGTGGTACTTTCAAAAAATGAATATGCCGTGCAGTTCTATATGTATTTCCCTTAAATACTTTTTTGCCATTTTAATTTTTTTTTTAAAGTGAGAATTTTAAAAAACATAATACGTTATTTTCTATTTCCAGTTTCTGTTATTTGAATTAAGAGTTTTCTAGTAATATTAAACCCATTATGTTTGCTTATTTAGTGAAATCAGTGAAAATAAACAGGGGGCATAGCACTTTTGAGCTAGTTGGTTTTGATTGTTTGAAAGCTGTGTGGCTTAAGTCAGTACAACATGACATTAGTTGCTTGTTAATATAACTAATCTTAGAAAGGAGGCAAGTCTTATTGGTTGTGTCAAAATATCATTTTTTTTAGGAATATCCAAGAGTAAAAATTGGTGTTTTCATTGAACAACCCACTCCTTTCCTACCTAAATTTTTAGACAGATTGTTGACTCTGGACTACCCAAAGGAGGCACTCAGTATCTTCATTCACAATAATGTAAGTATGATGTTACTGTTGTGCATTGTATGAATGCAAGTGTGTGAGGGAGTAAACGATTTCTATATATGTACATAGCTGCATAGGATGAGATAATCTTTCAAAATTTAGTATGCAGAAATGGAAAAAATACACAAATTAAATAAAATTGTGGCAGTGCTTATTGAAATCTGTTTAAAGAAACTGCTTAGATTCTTTCCCTTTTAGTAACGCGAAAGATTGTATTTTAAGGTGTATGCTTCTGGGGGGGAAGTACTGATTGACCATTGACATAAAACAATAGAGTGGAATAAAAACGAAATAGTTCCAGCTGGAAGGAACCTACTATGACCATCTAGGCCAACTGCCTGACCACTTCAGGACTGACCAAAAGTTATAGCATGTTATTAATAACTATTATCCAGTAGTTGACATTGGATTTGCTTTTCCTCTTGTCGATACCCCAGTGCACTTATGCCCCTCTTGATGCTCCTGCTGGGTGCTATGGGAAAAACTGGTGTTTCCAGGTATATTTTGAATGGCAGCACAGACAAGTTGCTTTTTTGAATGTTTTTTTTTTTAATGCTTTTTGCTAATTACCTAATGATCTGGTGTTGCTGATATTTCACCAGTGACTTCAGTGACTCTTTTCATGAGTGAGGTGACAGACGTGTGTAAGTTTTTTGGAAAAAAAACTGGGCTGGAAGAGAAATGGGAGGAAAATATAATTCTGCCCTTTTTCACTTGGCGTGCATTACTGTTGATATTGTAGCACAAAAGGCCTGAGTAATAGAAGTAAAGCTTATCTCTAAAGTCTTCAGCGTGCTTTTGTAAGTGCATGTTAAAGGTATAAATGTGATATGCACATAGAAATTGCAGGCTATGCTAGGTTTCTTTGATTCAGCCAGAAGTCATATGGTATTCGAAATTAATATAAAAGACTGAATAGTTTTTTTATTATAGAGGAAAACCCTATCCAATATTTTAATTAAGATGTTGTCAGCTATAATATGCAAAAGCTACAAATGAAGGCACAGGATTGGAAGCATTGTATGCAGCTGAGATCTCTTAAATTAGAGGTAGGGTAATTAGAAACTATAGAAATAGTCACTGTGACTGCATTTTAAAGAAATAAAGACTGACTGTCCACCTGGGTACAGGTGGCAGCTCCCTCTCTAAAGCCATTCTGGAGTGGCATAAAAAACTCCCGTATGCTACTGAGGTTGTAGGATGTGTTTTGAAGATCGTAAAATAATTATCCTGAAAAAATATTGCATAAATGTCTGTGAATCTTGCATCATGGGTTTGGAAGTACAGCTTTGATTTATATTGCTGATGTGTTGGATTCTTTTGCCAAAAAGAATACATACATAGAGCTTCATTTTAATGACAGATATACTGGAATATCTTCAAATGCTGTTTGCCATCTGTTTGTTTAGGATAGAATACAATGTGTTCTTGGACACTATTTTTATGATTTCACAGCAACTTGTACTTTTCATTCACTATAAACGTTGTTAACATGATTACAGGAGGTTTACCATGAAAAGCACATCAAGAAATTCTGGGAAAAAGCCAAGAACGTTATCAGAAATATAAAAATTGTTGGACCTGAAGAAAATCTGAGTCAAGCAGAAGCACGGAACATGGGAATGTAAATTCTAATTTATAAATCTGTTATAATGATGCATATGCTAACATTTTTTTCATCTTTTATGTATGTTATTTTGCATCTTAAACACTAACAAATCTATGTCTTAAGATAAAAGAGTGGGAGCTTTTGTGGTAGCACAAGATCTGGACACAAGATATGAACTGTTGAGTATTTTATGTTTTCTATCTAATATAAAAAGCTGTTGGTAATTGTGAAAACATCTCTATGGTTTGGACTACTTTGAAGTCTGTCTTATAAAGAAGGCATAGACAATAGTAGACTACAAAGAAATAAGAGGTGTCAGATTATTTTTACATTATAGTTATCTCAAATGGGAGTGTATATTAAAACATGATGAGCATAAACTGTAAAGTTAAAATATTTTTTAAAAAGAATGCTATTGGAACAAAATTGATGGTCCAATACAACGAACTTTAATACCAAGTTTGTGCAGAAAAGTATATGTAGCAGTAATAACAAAAGAAGGTAGAAACAGGTGCAAATGTAAATAGAAATTCTAATTGTAGTGTATCTTCTAAAAATGTATTAGTTTTATTTTTATCTGAAACCTTTTCATAGAATCATAGTGATTTAGGCTGGAAGGGACCTTTAAGGTCATCGAGTCCAACCATCAACCTAATACTGCCAAAATCACCACTAAACTGTGTCCCTCAGCACCACGTCTACCCATCTTTTAAACACTTCAGGGATGGTGACTCAGCCACTTCCCTGGGCAGCCTGTTTCAGTGATTGATAACCCTTTTGGTGAAGAAATTTTTCCTAATATCCATCCTAAACCGCCCCTGCTGCAACTTGAGGCCATTTCTTCTTGTCCTATCGCCTGTTAATGGGGAGAAGAGGCTGATTCCCACCTCTATAACCTCCTTGCAGGTAGCTGTAGAGAGTGAAAAGGTCTCCCCTCAGCCTCCTCTTCTCCAGACCAAGCAACCCCAGTTCCCTCAGCCGCTCCTCAGGGACTGTGGAGCTCTGGACCCCTCACCAGCTTTGTTGCCCTTCTCTGGACACGCTCCAGCGCCTCAATGTCTTTCTTGTAGTGAAGGGCCAAACCGGAACACTGTATTTGAGGTGCGGCCTCACCAGTGCTGAGTACAGAAGGATGATCACTTCCCTAGTCCTGCTGGCCACACTGTTCCCGATACAGGCCAGGATGCTGTTGGCCTTCTTGGCCACCTGGGCACACTGCTGGCTCGTATTCAGCCAGCTATTTTCAAGCTAACTTATCACAGAGGGATTTCACAGAATAGAAGTACCTCTTGCATTGGATATGCATTTAACAATTGTCCTAGTTCCTCCTCCATTTTTTATTTATTTATTTTATTTTTCAAATGACAGTATATTTAAGTAAAAAATATGGTTAAAGCTTGACCTGGGGATACAGGTGACAGAATTATATTTCTTCCTATGGTTTTAAGAGTCAGGAATATCGTTTAGAAGTGTTCTAGGAGAAGTTTCTGCTTTCGCCCCGAAAGCAGAAAAAAAAAAAAAGGACTTGCAAAGGCAACTGGGCAACTGACTATTTTATTCTTGATCTTGCTTTTTTTCTTTTTTCCTTTCATTCTTACAAGGTAATCCAACTCTTTAGCTTTTAAACATGGCACTTGCCAGGCCAAAATCTAAACCTTGGAGTATGTATCCCATGCCAGACTTGCCTGTCAAGGGATCTCTTCAGTGGCTGCAGCACTGGCTACTACCACAGAGTTGCTCCTGGCTCTCCCAGTATGTCCAGCAGTCAGATTATGGAGTTTTACAGACCGGCATCCCACCAGGACCTCATTGTGGGCTTGAGCAGGCTTCGTTCCTGCGTAATCCTTCCACTCTCTTTTTCTCCCAAATCTTCCACGAGTGTCAGAACAGAGAAATTAATTTCAAAGGGCCCTTTTCTTTTATATTCTGAGGTTAAGAACATAGCATAGGCTGTTCATGGCATCAGCTGAAAAATGAAGGTCTAGTCCTGAGTCTCTGGTGTTCTTGGAAATGCGTTTGAATGGGGTTTTGTTGTGCTGAAGCCACTGGGAAAGTGATACTTGGCTGTGGTCCAAGCCTCTCCCCTGGCCTTTCTAGTGAACACTGCAGAAGTCCAGCAGTAGTGTAAGCAGCCATTCACATGTTTATAAATCATTCTTTCTGTAGCTGTAGAGATTATTGGAAATAATGTACTATGTTTGCAAACTTTTTGAAGTAATGTATCTTACATGTAACTGATGTGGAATTTCTGGAGTTGCCTTTTCCTCTTTGTTGTATAGACACCATAAGGCGCAATCTTTGGTATAAACTATTTCTATACTGTTACTAAATCTCACCCAAAGATCTTTAAACCTCTCACCATTTGATAGAACCTACTGACTTATAATGTCACAGTTTTTAATATGATATATGGTCTTTGCTTGGTCTGTGGATTAAAAAATAGTAATTTAAATGTATATTTGCACAAAATAATTTCAAATTCTGTTATGTAAGGCAGGGAGATAATCATACTTGTGATTTGTACCACTGGATACACTATGCTGTGATGTGTTATCCATTTTCTGGATATAATGTTGCTCCTGCTTTGAAAGGCCTCTTTAATGAAGGTTCTGTCCTAAAGAAATACATCTCATATAGAGAAAATGTGAAGTATAATGCATGTGGATTACTGAATCATCCAGAAGTACGAGTGTTAGTAGCAGGATCTTTCATGTGAACAATGTAGACTTAATTTGATGGTTCCTTTCAATTTGACTGAAGCAGGTTCAGTTCATCTGCTGCTTCCTTTGCACTCCTGGTCTGCTTGGCTGCCCTTGTGAAAATCATCAGCTTCTCTGGAACAGCTGCATTTTACTTTTCCTCAAAAAATCTAGTTTGGAAGCACGGGATGTTCATGGCCAAGGCAGATACTATAAAAATTTATTTGCTTTCAAACCTTCAGCTGGCTTCCAACATAATAACCTCATTTGTTTCTCACTAATACTGCAATGGGAATAACTTAGGTTTGAAAAATCACTCTTTTTGTTTATTGGCTTGACTTAGACATTGATATATTCAGTCTTCTGATTAATTTTCTCCTGCCTCTATTTGCATTATTGACTGACAGTTTTGTTCCATCTGTCTCAAACACTTGCTTCTCTCTTTTTCCATTTAGTATCTATTTTATTATCTCAATGTTAATTTCCAGTAGATCTAGAATTAATTTGGTCTCCTCACTTGCACATTTCACACAAAAAGTCTATTTCTCTGAAGCAGCAAAACCAGCTTCAATCAGTACAGTTCAGTGCCTAGTGATAGAATACAAAAAAAAAAGAGTGAATTTAAGCATTGAAGGTCTGGTTTGTTTGCAGCAGAATACTTTTGAGCATATAATGTGGTTGGGTCAGTTTTCTCCTTACCTCTTTTTTTTTTTCCCCCCTCTTTGGCTCAGAAAAAGTGGTGATAAATCACAGTGCAGTTCTCGGTGAATGAGACTCTTGTATGTCAGTACAGATATGAGAAAATAACTTTTTTTTTATTTCACCCATAGCCATGCAGCAAACCTGTCTATTTTTCTCATTCCCATAATAATGAATAATTGAAGCATTTACTTTCTTGGTTCTTCTTGACATGGAAAAGCCCTCTCCTGCATTTGTAGAAGTTGGATAGGTGTTGGAAAGGACCAGAGATTGTGCAGTCAGCAAAGACTTGTTACAATTCAACAATATTATCAACCTGGAGTGCACAGCTTTCCTTATCGTGGGCTGAAACAGAATAAAAAGGGAGGAAAATAAAGTAGAATATAGGGAAGGAAAATTTAGTTGCATTTTTCTCTGCACGTACATCCCTTGGAACCTTTTTTTTACAGTTGGTTCTTTTTTTCTTTAAGAAAAAAATAATTTGTGGTTTTGCCTTGTTTGGAGAGGAGATTTTAGCCAGCTGTTACAGAATTTGTTATGACAGAAAAATGCAAAATAATATGAAATATGTTCAAGGAATAACAGAAAGTGGAGAAGTATGGGAATGTATCTCATTCACTTCTCTGAGGTTTTTTTTATAAAAGTTTATTTTCCATAATCTTTTTTGCTCCCAGTGCTTATGGATGGGTTTCTTTTTTGAGGGGTTGGGTTTTTTCCTCCCTCAAAAATGTTAGTAATAGAACTAACTAGGATTTTTCCTGAACTTCTTAAAAAATGTGATTTACTTCAATTTTTAGAGGAAATGTGCACATTTTAATGAAAGTTTACATTGAAAGCTTTCAAAAGTTTGAGAAAGAATAGTAGAGAGATCAGTATCAGTTAGAGAGCTCATTGACCTCAATGGTGACTTTTGAGCTGAGTTTGGGGTCTCCTATGTGCATCTCGAAAGTAAGAAGATATTAAGTCTGTCTCTGAGCTCCTGTTGGTATTGATAAATGATGACATGGACACAGGAGGACTCCCTTTCAGTCCTGTGAGTAGGACAAGTATCTGTGTTTAAAGGAAGAGCAGGGATTAAATCTGCGTCTCCCAGATGTCAAGTGACTTCTGTTGGGGACTTGGATTTTTCTGGGACTGCTTCTCAGCAGTTTTGGGTTTCAGCCTCAGATGGAGCAGGAACATTTTGAACTTTGAGTGTTGCAGAAGAAAAACAACTTTCCTACCCGTATCTGATTTCAGTAGCCTCCAGGTGTGGTAGCAATACTTAAGCCCGAGATGCAAAACTAAACATTAGTGCTTTATCTCTTTTGTGGCTGCATTTGTTTGTTTTTAGTGATGGGTGATAATGTTGTGGCTATCTGGAGAGATGCAAAATGTAATCCTAAATGGCAGGCAGTGTCACCCAGTCTCTCAGTGAGTGTTGCAGACTTTTATCTCGGGCACCTTTTCTTTCAGAGGTCTGCCAGATGGTCTAAGTGCTCTCCCTTCAGGCTCACAGTCCACATCTGGAATTGTATTTCTAAACTGTGAGGGGTATAAGAATGATATATTGATTAATTGCAAATTCAAACTATGTCTAAAACAAATAATGTAAGTGACTCAACGGTAAAGAAATTAAGACTATATATCTTACCATTATAAACAACTAGCCCCTTGGAATATCTCAGTGGAAAGTTTGATGAAGAGAAGCGCAGTGACACTTTCCCTTTTCAGATGAGGTCACTGTTCCAGATGGGCTCGCGGTTTGTAAGCAAAGTTAAACATCTCTCTGATTGCAAAATACTGTAAACTGATCTGCAGAGCTTCACTTCACACTTCCAACATAAAATCTTAACCTTCTACTAAATTTTTGTTAATCATTATACTGAAATAGCTTTAAGTTTTGTACAAAAATACAGCTTTAATTTCAATATTTGGCCTTAGTTTATAAACATGTGGAGTGTAAAGCAAGTAAATGAAAGGTTTTAGACATGTAATTTGGATTAGGAAGTGTATTACTATATATGTGAGTACTGCTAGACAGTGCTTCCTGCTTGTTCCTTGCTGTGACTTGGATATACATAATAGTTTCACATGTAATCTGGGATTTCTGCATCTGGAGAGGTTAATGTACACTGTAAGAAGGTAATACTTTAAAGCATGAGAATATCCAGGATTACTTTTCTTTCCTTGGGAAAAGCTACTTGGCAACATTGAAAGCCTAGAGAGTAGATGCATGAATTTCTTCGGAGTAGGCTTGCTTTATTAATTTTGACAGAAACTTTTACAACTCTTTTTCTGAATACCTCAACCTGGGAGTGTTTTGTGGAGATTTTTGTTAGTTACCTTAAAGTGCAAAAGCAAAACTTGTACCTCACATTTGATATGATGACTTGTATCTGGAAATGCAAGGAGAATTATGCTTCAAACATGAAGTTTTGCCATTTGCCATATATGTATATACATACACACAAGTTGTCTAATGCTTTATGTAAACTCTTTTAGACATGCCATGTATAAAAGCAAGAATTTATCAAACCTACATGAACAAATTCAGTGATATAGGAGTGCTGGGTTTGGTCTGTTCTGGCCTGTGCAGAAAAAATTGCAAATAGGTTGTGCAGCAGAGAGAGACCATGCAATTGGCACTCTCCATGTACCTTGAATGCTTTGGTCTGGGGGAGCTTAACTTACCTTAGGTGAGTTGCATCTGTTGCACCAGAGCAATTCCAGCTGTTTCCTGCGGAAAAATTGCCTGGAGTCTTATAGCCTGTCCTTGATGTGGCAAGTGCATGTGTCTGGCCAAGGTGTTTGTGTGTCCAAAGAAGAGCAATGAAGCTGGTGAGGGGTCTAGAGACAAGTTTTATGAGGAGCAGCTGAGGGAACTGGGGTTGTTTAGCCTGGAGGAAAGGATGCTGAGGGGGGACCTTATCACTCTCTACAGCTACCTGAAAGGAGGTTGTAGAGAGGTGGGGGTCGGTCTCTTCTCCCAAGTAACAAGTGACAGGACAAGAGGAAGCAGCCTCAGGTTGCGCCGGGGGAGGCTTAGGATGGATATTAAGAAAAATTTCTTCACCAAAATGTTTGTCAAGCATTGGAACAGGCTGCCTAGGGAAGTGGTTGAGTCACCATCCCTGGAGATATTTAAAAGATGGGTAGACGTGGTGCTTAGGGACATAATTTAGTGGTGGACTTGGCAGTGTTAATTTTACGGCTGGACTTGATGATCTTAAAGGTCTTTTCTGACCTAAACTTTTCTATGATTCTATGAGTCTCTATATAAATATGTATATAATATAAATACATATATTTAATATTCTTGGTTACAGAGGTTGAAGTTAGAGGTTTCACGTTGTAGGTCATTTGTGCTACAGCTGAATTTCCAGACTATTTAAGGCAGTAATGCTTTCAAAGAGTTCTCAATAGATTATTGAATGACTGAGTATGACTTAGACCCAAACTTTTAATTTATTATTTTGTGTTTTGGATTACTATGTGAATAAAGAACAGAAGGATTTTCAACGCTAAACATATTGGGCCAATTTTAATAGAATTCCCTGGCTCTGGATTTAAAGAGGGGGAAAAAAGTTGAAGGTCCATACATCTTGAAATTATGTAGTAATTTTTCAGTCATGTTTGCCTACAACTAAATATAAACCTGTTCCATTTGTTTTTTCACATTTTCATAATTAAAAACATTAATTCCATTCATATTTTTGTAAGCAGCAAAAGGTTTAGCTGCTTTTGGGGAGGCGCTAACCAGTGTCATGGCTGGAACCCTGGACTGGCATCCAGTCTGCTGGTCACTCAGGTTTAGTTTCCTTATTAGTAGAATTAGGATAAAGGAGCTGAATATTTCTGGAAGAAATTTAACGTCTAATGTCAAGTGCAATATAAAAGTCAGGTTACTATTAATAATTGTAATTATGCTAATGTTAAAGCTACATATGAATTGTGTTTAGTAGCTGTAAAGCTTTGAACAGAATAGGCTAGTAATGGAAAATGTCATAAAAACTTAATTGTTGGGCTGTGTTATGGCCCAAATAAAACCTGCTGGTTTCAACTGGGGCAATGATGTGAGAAAGTGCTGGTTAAGGAATTGCTGTCATAAAAACATGTATACGTAAGACAGAAAACTGTCAGTGAAAGAGATGTCAGTTAAAGCAAAACTAGAGACTGACCAAAGATTTAAACTCTGGGTGTGTGTCCAAACACGGTGACTTCAGCAGTAGTGGGAAGACCATTTCTGTCTTTTTGGTATTTTAAAAATTTGGCTCAAATCATTACCACATTTGAAGTAGTCAAGTTTGAAGAAGAAGGACTGCTTACATTTATGGAATGAAAAAGCTCTACCTTCTACTGTGATTCCAACACAGTCATACCTCTAAAGAGTTTTGAGCAGAAGAAAGTTTAAACAAAAGGACCCAAAAGGTGTTGATAAGTAGGAATCCTTACAGGAGACAGAGTAAGTGCTGTGTGAAGTGCTGTGGTAGGTAGCGGAGGGGAAGAGAGGAGGAGCGGGCAGGGAGCCGTGCCAGCAGTTGCCTTGACGTGTACGTAGCCTGTCACATCAACCGTTTGTCCCATCTGCTGAAGTGACGGAAAAGTCACAAACAATCAAATCACGTGGAACTAAACCAGTGTTTATAGACACTTTAAAGCAAGAAAGTAAAATAATTTTAATGTTTCAAGCTGTTACAATGGAATTAATGCAAGTTCTGTTCATAATAGTGGGGGAAATAGGCAAAATAAATAATAGCACCTGCATGATAGAATGCTGCTTGTTGCAATTCCTCTAAAAGTATATTTGATTTGTTATAAACTACTATTCTTTTGGTGTAGGAAGGCTGAATTCACTATACTGGATCTTAGCCTAGCAAGTGTATCCTGCCAGAAACATACAAATGTAGCCTGTATCTTACTTTTACATTTACAGTATGATGTGTCTTCTGCTTGGTTGAAGCTTTCTATTGAAGGTGTGGGAATCTATGCAAATGATTTATTCTGATAGAAATAGTGTATGGGACACATTCAGTTCCTTTCTCTAATTTCCATTCACCGCCTCTGCAATTGTTTTATATTTCTCTTTACCAACTGTGTTATTCTTATAGGCCACAAGAAGACTAAGAGAAGGTCTTTAAATACATTTCTTTACACTTTTTGTATTACATTCTCCATAAGGTTTCAATTACTATATGGATCAGCAGATCGCATCTGTAGCATCTTTGCCCAAAGGCAGTGTTACAGCCACACGCAGTTACTTACTAGAGAAGCTTACTTAATAAGCTCATACTTCACTATTAAGTTCCTGTACTGATATCTAGCTATATAAATTAGTGGCTTGATTTCCACCCCCAGCCACTGTTTTCCGTTAGGACAGTGCATAGTAGCTCTTACTGAACTTGGTAAATGTTAGAGATCACTTAGTTTATTAAAAGGAAAACATAAGGCATCTGATTCATGTTTTTTAAATCTTCTTCTAATTTATCACACTACTGTAATCTAAAGGCATCTTTCCTTTACTATATTACACTGCAGAGGGCTTTTAGTGCAATGGATGAGTAGAGCACTTGGTTGTGGTTTGGGTGGTTTTTTTTGAGCTTTTTTTATTTTGTTTTGTTTCTTTGTGAATCTTTTCTGTATGTATGTGAGTTAAGCATTCTTTTTCATCTTTTTAGGGACCTTTGTCGCCAGGATAAAGCATGTGAATATTACTTCAGCATAGATGCAGATGTCGTGCTGACAAACCCAAAAACTTTAAGAATACTGATAGAAGAGAACAGGTAGAGTATACCCCTTGATTTCACAGAATCTCCTCCAACTTGAAGGGACTCTCTGGGGCTCATCCAGGGAAAATAAGATCCCATCTGTTCTTGCAGAGTTAGATCCTCTTTGGTTATCTGTGGTATTTGTTTGCCATAGTTCGTAACGGGCTCAGAAGGCAACAGTTTGCAAAGCATTTTGTCCCTGTCGAGCAACAATTCCTGGTGTGAATTTCAAATGCTTTAAAGTTCCTCTGAAGAGAATGGTATGGTGTAAGCAGGTCTTATGAAATGAATTAAGATTTCACTGATTAATGATTTCAAAGTTGGTCACAGACAAAATGTTAAAATAAAAACAACAACAAAAAAACCCCAAACCAAACAAAACTAGAGTTTATTACTCTAGTATTGCAATATTATTACTTTCTTTTTAAATCATAGATGCAATAAAATAGTGTAAAGGTATTGGAGGTGAAGCAGCTTTAATGACCAGTTTCTCCTTGTATTAGTATGATCTCTTAAGTTATGCAAAGCTGTGAGTTTATCAGCATCAGCTTTCAGCAGACTGAGCCCACCATGAATTCTGTGCAGTTCACTCCTGCCAATTTGTAACTTCCATTGTAAGTAGGTAGGTGGTGTTTGCCTCCTTATAACAAATCTGGAAATTTCAGGTGTATCACAGAAAGATAAATTATCAATGTCTGTTTTGACCTGCCAGTGAAAAGGGATGGAGCTTAAATAAAGATGTGGCTGTTGGTCCTTGCATTATATTCCTTGTAATATTTACTGTTGTAGAAAGAGGCTAAAAGCCAGGTATACTAGGTGGAAGAAACAGAAGCTTTGCAAAATATATCTACCAGTAGGCACCATCTGAAACAAAGTACCATTTTATTCTTTTTATTCTGGTCAGCTTAGTTTTCTCCTTTTCACTCTTACTAAATTTGGGGTAAGCTAAGCCTCACTATGCTTTTTTTTTTTTTCATGTCTTTGACTTTGTGATGCTTTTTGTCATTATGGTATGGGCAGTATTTTGTTTGCTTGACTCAAAAAATCAAGCCACCTCTGATTTATAGGAATCTTTGTTTCTATTACACTGATGATGTTTCTGGGCAGTGGGTACTTGGATGCTGTTTCTTTCAGAATTGCTGTTCTGAGATTTGTCAGTCATTGGTGTTTTAACTACGCTATACGCCAAACTGAGGAAAGCTAGTATATTTTGACATATAGTCTACGTATAACAGGTCATATTTTCTTATTCAGTGTGTATGTCACTTCACAGAAAGATAATTGCTCCGCTCGTAACTCGTCATGGGAAGCTTTGGTCCAATTTCTGGGGTGCTTTGAGCCCAGATGGCTATTATGCTCGATCAGAAGATTATGTTGATATTGTCCAAGGGAACAGAGTGTAAGTAATTGTAAGCTAATTTTTAAGGTCAAGGCACCCAATGTGGTTATTAGCAACATATTCCTACGTTTTCATGCAATCTGGTATTCCTGAACAGCTTAGGTTAGTTTTATTGTTTACCTTTTTCTGTTTCATAGGAATGCATTTGTTTTCTCATTTGTTTTTTCCCATTCACAGCCTGAATAAAAAAGCAAAGTGTTTAACACACAGCGAGCTGGTGTTAGTAATGGACATGGTCATTACTAGTACCCGTCTGATTGTGTCTGGTTACTCTAGCAGTGCATAATACAGAAAATGGCAAAACAAACAAATAGCAAACCCAAAACTCTGTATCCCAGGAACCTCAGTCAAAAGAAATGATTGTTGCATTTGTCAAATGACTTCTTCCTCTCTTTGGGGCAAATGTTTAATCAACTGAAGAACTATAATTTCATGTGCTTTTTCCTGTATATTATGTCAGATCTTACTGAGCTCTTGAGAAAAACTTTTGTCACATAGTCTTTTGGGTTTGCATTTCCCCTAAATGAATGCGATATAAGTTGTTCTAAGCTTGACTTTCCTGTGCAGTCATGCCTTTTCATTGCCCTGGAAGAACAAAAGGGTCTGAAACAGATTGACTGCTTCAATAAGACTGGCTCGTTTTCAATCGCTCTGAAAGATGTGCTCGTGGCACTGGGAGGGAGGAAATGCAGAGCGAGCATTGTGACGGCAATGCTTTTTTGTTGATATTGGCCCAACTGCCATAAATACGTGGCCTGCTGTGGTCCGTGGGTATTTGTGTGAGGAGGTCAGACCAGCTGTGTGAAGCCTCTGTGAAGTCTTGAAACTCGCTTAAAAATCTGGTTTAGAATTACTTTCTCCATCTGGTAGTGTAGAATAATATTATAAGAGTTTGACTGATTGCCTTAACTATGGAAACATGAAGTACATTTGTAGCTAAAACTCTTTAGAAAATTTGACCTTTCTATTTTTCATAACAATACTTCATAAAAGTTGAAATACTGCCTATGACTACATTTGAGATGTCCACAATGTCCAGCTGTAGTTTTTCAAATGTCTTGGGAAACTTTCAGCTTCATTTCCTTGGAACTTGCTTGGTCTTGTCAGCAAATACAGAGACACTGATTTGATAGAATAGGCAACAAATCAGTTTTCATGACTTTAAACTATTTGCATGTGGGCTTTTTTTACAGGGGAGTATGGAATATCCCTTATATGGCTAATATATACTTAATCAAGGGACAAACTCTCAGATCGGAGATGAAAGAAAAGAACTACTTTA
>NW_009646736.1:6883465-6976086 GCF_000708025.1 Charadrius vociferus | reverse complement strand
AATGGTAAGGTGTATCTATAACAGCTTGCTTTTAAATACACACAGACTTCTTTTGTGTCCTGCTACACTTGACTGCTTCACTTGATTGGTCTTAGATATTATGTTTTTACTTCTAATTCAAAGTACTGGCCAATTTTTGTGACATAGAACATTTTAGGTGTATTTTTTTTAAATTGGTGAGAACAGAGGTTTTTGCCAGGCCAGTGCCCTGGTGCACTGACTGCCTGATGGTTTTTATTTAAATGCACTGAAAATTCCTGTTGAGGTTAGGATACCTTTCTTGTTGGCGCAACCTCAACAGGATGGAAGAAGGCTCAACTTCTCTGCTGTGTATGACTTCAAACTTATCAATGCATTTAGAGCATCTCTATTATACACATTTTTATACAGTGTGAAACTTCTAACAGACTAAGTTAGAATATTTTGCAATTTTATATTTAAATAGTATTAAAAGTATTTGAACTAGTGATGGGCAGCGTTGGTATAAAAAGCCTAAGTGATTTATGAAATTGTACGAATCTTCTTAGGGAGCATGAATTACTCATTTATTTTTCCAGATAGATTAAGACTGTATCAGAAATGTGTTACTTGCATTAAGCTGTAAGTAATGAGAGAAAACTTACTTGTACTGTAAAAATATGAATATATAAATCCACATTTCTACTGATATTTACACTAGTTTCAGCACAGAAACAAATAAGACCTAAACCAGACCTATTTCCAGACACTGTAGCATTGAAAAATAATTTTGCTGAATTGAACAAGAAAAGTTGGCAAGTATTAATTTTTTTATTCCCTCATAACAAGGCATGATCTCCTTTGTTCGTACTGATTCTTCAGAACATCCCCGTCCAATTCTGTTGTATTCAAACCTTCTCAGCATCAGTTATTGCAAACCTGTGCTTCCCATGCGCTCATTAAACTAATCTGACTGGCTCATCAGAAAACTGCTTTCTCTCTTCCTCTCTCTAAGTCTGTGCTGTAAGATGGTCTGGTATGTGCTTGTTTTTGTATTGCAGCAGATAAGAAGGGGCTGGTGGAAACAGCTTTGACATGTGTATTATGAGCTTTGCTTGGAGATGCATGTTGTCTGTAAAGGCATATCAGCTTTTGATCAAAGGCTGCTATTTCCCTAATGTAACTGTGGAAACCTAATAGTAGTCGGAAAAAGAGAAAGAGATTATGTATCAGAAAACTGATGTGATGATTCTCCTTCATTTTAGACTTTACAAAGGGAAAAAGACTCCCCTTCTTCGGAAACATTCCATATGCTCAGACCCCCAAAGGTGTTGCTTTATTTTTTTTTATTTGTTAGTTGTTATTACGTGCAGTATTATCCTACCACAAGAAGATACTTCTCCTCTGTCCACTTACTCTAATGAAATACTGCTCTAGCTTTCTCTTCAGTCTTCTAAGATTCAAGTTCTTTGCCGGGGACAGGTTCTTCATGACCAGCTCAAAACGTCTTAGAGAGGCTCGGTGTTTCCTCAGGGAGGTTTCTCAGTGGTTCTGAGGTCAAGGTGTGCTGAAGCTGTGCTTCTGTAGCTAAAATTGTTTCAGCAGTCCTAGGAAGGACTAAAGGTCAAATCACTAACAGATCAGCCAGACCCCCTTGGTGACCACACAGGGCAGTTGTGAAATCGGTGTCATTTTAAGCTGTTTTTCTTGACCCAGACCCTCCTTATTCTCCCTGCTGCAACTATTTTATGATTCGGTAAGTGCCCAAAACTGGGCACGTGTTTAACATTATTATCTTTCTAACAGTTTCACTCTTTTTCAGACAGAAACGTAGACAGAAATACCAAAATACCTAAATAAGAATGTCTTCATCTGCTGCAAATCTTAAAGTCACAAACACTTTTCAAATGAGGTTTTAGTCTGAAAAACAGTAAACTAAGAAAAAAACAACCAACCACAAAACCTAAATTTCTTTAAAAAAAACTATTTTCTGCTACTATTTATAATCAAGAGTTTTGTTAATATCTTCTGTTAATAGCTTGATAATAAAGCTGTATCTTACCGCACTTGATATCTTGCATATATTTTGCAGTGTTTGCTTAGGTGAACATACTTCACAGTGCTCAGCTGGTTTGTACCCTGATCTGAATGTTCTTTTATGCTGTATTTGCCAATATCTTTTTTATTTCAGGCCAATTCACCAGCGGATCATGTAGTGAATACTCTGAAATAAGTTTCTTGTTCTGACTTCCATTAGCCCTTTTATTGTTAGATTATTCTTCCAGTTTTTAATCAGAAACTGAACCCTAGACGTACGAGTACATCGTATACTCTTGTATGAGTATTTTAAGTTTGAGAGCACGTGCTTCCAGTGTACCTGCTTAGGTTTTCTGGAAAACATATCAATCAACCACTTCTCTGTTTTTTCCTTTCTATAACTGCATGTAGGTTTACATTACGAACAGTATATGTTTTGGTTTAATGTGTTTAGAAAATAAATTCAGCCAAATGCTTGTAAAGATGACATTATGAGCACTAGATAGTGATTCGAATTGACCATTCGAAAATTAAAGATGCAAAATGAGCAGCTTGTGTGTAATATGTTTGTACAAGCGTGTGATATATTTTATGGAAGTGCAAGCATAAACTAACAGACCTTTTAAAAACATCATTTTTGCTAAGATAGACTGCTTTGCTAATGATATTTTCTCTACTTGGTATAGGGTGTTTTCATGTACATTACCAACAGACATGAATTCGGAAGACTTATTTCTACGGCCAATTACAATACCTCCCACTACAACAACGACCTCTGGCAGATATTTGAAAATCCAGTGGTACGCATCTAGTTATTGATGAAACAGTTATTCAAAAAAAAATGTGAAGCTTATGTATTATAATGAACTTGGGATTTAAAGACTTTACATGGAGAACATTTGCTTATTATGTACTAAGTATTGGTTCCATACTAAAAGGTGTTATCTACCCCCTGTTTAAGCAAATGAGAATGTATCATGTCAACAAGCCAACTGGTGACCAGAGTAAGGAGTTGGAGATACGACCCTGATGTAATAGGTGTCATGGTTTTTGCCATGACGAGAACCAGTTTGTTTATGGATATAGGAAATTGTTTAATTGTTTCCAATGCTTCCAGTCTAGCAAATGAATAGAATATAAATGATTTTTTGTTACTTATAAATTCATTTCGTCTGTTTTCATGTTTTAAAATATTTTCTCTTCTCTTTTAGGACTGGAAGGAAACCTATATAAATCCCAACTACTCAAAGATCTTCACTGATAATATAGTAGAACAGGTGGGTATAAGTAGTTTTCTTAAAATTTGTGGGACTGACTGATAATAAGTTGGCATACAGTAGCTATTTCCATGCGAATGCTGGTTTGGTCTGTGGCTGAACAGCGTTTTGATCTTTTGGATCAGAACCGAATTTTTGCTATTTTGAAAACTAGATGAGAGGAGTCCAAAAAATAATTGCTAGATTGCTTAGAATAATGTAGTTGTCAAAGTAATTGCCTTCTCCAAAATATTTAGCTTATTTATTTGAACTGGCTAGTACCACTAGCAGAAGGCCCAATAAAATTTCTGTAGCAGATTGCTGTGTTTTCTGGTATCTAGTAAAGGCAAGCTCTCCCCTAACACTTTCTTTGGGTTGCGCCTTTCCCTATGGATTCTCTAAGGTCTGACAACCATGAATCCAAGGTGAGGTCTTTGGGTTTTTTTGTTGGTTGTTTGCTTGGCCACTTGCTTTCATGCAACTGATCTGGACAGAGCACTTCTAAGATGATAATCATAGAATCATAGAATGGTTTAGGTTGGAAAGGACCTTAAAGATCATCGAGTTCCAACCCCTCTGCCATGGGCAGGGAGACCTCCCACTAGACCAGGTTGCCCAAGGCCACGTCCAGCCTGGCCTTGAACACCTCCAGGGATGGGGTCTCAACAACCTCTCTGGGCAACCTGTTCCAGTGCCTCACAACTCTTAAAGTGAAAAACTTCTTCCTAATGTTTAATCTAAACCTGCCCTCTTCCAGTTTATATCTATTCCCCCTTGTCCTGTCACTACATGCCCTAGTAAAAAGTCCTTCCCCAGCTCTCCTGTAGGCCCCCTTTAGGTACTGGAAGGCCGCAATAAGATCTCCCCGGAGCCCAATTTTTGTACTAGTGTTGGATGATCAGTTCTGTGACAATTAAGGACAGAGGTTTAATTATCTTTGCTTCCCTAAGAAGGTGGGAGAAATTGGCATTGTGTTTAAAACAATTTTAAGTTTTAAACTGTTTTTATTAACAGCTTGTAATGTAGAAGCTTAAGGTTGCTATTTAGAGCAACCAAGGCTCAGAATATGTGGGTACACTGAGGTAGCTGTTAACACTGGATAATGGCTTACAAGGTAACTCATAGTTTTTGATTCATTCTGTGAGGATGTTGTTATGCTTCAAGACAAAAAAACTAATTACTTCCATGTGTCTGAATGATCTCTCAGATGAGAACAGCTGATATTCTTGAGTGACCAAGAAAAGTGAAGATGTCTTTATTTGAAAATAAAATATAGCTGTTAAAGCTTAACTCCACTGAAAGAGGTGAATATAGTTCTTTAAATTTTTTTTTTGTTTGTTTTTTGCTTTTGTAGCCATGTCCAGATGTGTTTTGGTTTCCCATTTTTTCTGACACCGCCTGTGATGAATTGGTAGAAGAAATGGAACATTTTGGACAATGGTCTGGTGGAAAACACCAAGTAAGTATTAGCCTATACAAACGTTACCTTGATGAGTGAGTACCTTTATCATAATAAGTCACAGTGTACTGCAACAAACAAACATTCCAACAGTTGCCAATGAGCCGAGACATTTGCTTCATGGTACAAAGTGCTTAGTTTAGTCTACCACATAGCTGCTTGTTCAGTAGATTTAGGGACGTTCCTCTATTAACCTTGAACATGCGTATTCAGACGCTAACAGTGGTGCAGTTGTTCTCATAGTTATCTGACAGTTATCCAAGGCTGATCTTGGATAGCTGTTGATAAGTGTTCAGAGAAGTTTTACTCGTTTGCCTCTTCAATGCTAATTTGTCAGAGTTGTCCCTCTAAGTAGTAACCCACAAACATTATGAGCTATTGTGTTTGTGTTTGCAGAAAGTTCAAGGTATTCATTAACTACTGATTAAATCAGATAAATGTTTGTCATATTCACAAATGCGGTACCTTGGAAACGAGATAAATTACAGTCATTATTTTACTGCAGGGAGGCGCCTCCGGGAAGGATTTTAACATACTTTTATCTTCAAATTATTTCAGCATTTATTACCGTGTGAAGTTGAGGCCCACACTCCCTTGATTTGATACAACTTCAGTTGCATCTACATCTCAATAAAAAAACCCCAGGAAGCCCTTATTTATAGCCAACACATCCAAATATTGACTCACCTTTAAAAAAACTTCCAATTTTTGCTCAGCAGTTTTTTTTTCCATGGCAGTTGGCTGTGAAATTACTGTACAGCAAGCTCACATATGCCCACGAAAGCATTGCTTTGTTGCAGTTTTGTGATTCTGCAGATTTCATATAAATATTTGTAGAAGTGCCCGAAGCATTCCATGCCTGTATTTCAAGGCTATTTATGGTGTTTTCATTAGGACAGCCGTATTTCTGGAGGTTATGAAAATGTCCCAACTGATGATATTCATATGAAGCAAATCGGACTGGATAATGAATGGCTGCATTTCATAAGAGAGTTCATTGCACCAGTAACGCTAAAAGTGTTTGCTGGCTATTATACTAAGGTATGTGTTTAAAATTTTTGCACGCAATTACTCCATGTCATGAGCACTTCTAAGCATTTTATTGAGAATGTACCCTATTTGGTTTGGTTGGGAAGTTCATACATGAAGTAGCAGTAGTTATAGATTAATGTTGTTGTTAACTCGACTTTAAACAAAAAAACTCCCAAGAACCCTGTGTGACTGGGAAGTTCACGTGTCGAAGTCTGATTGTATATTTTGTTTCAGGGGTATGCTTTATTGAATTTTGTTGTAAAATATAGTCCTGACAGACAACGGGCACTCAGACCTCATCATGACTCCTCTACATTCACAATCAACATCGCTCTCAACAAAGTAGGAGAGGACTTTCAAGTAAGTTGACAACTTACTGACTTAAAAAAATGTCCTTTGACTGTCTAATATTGTTTCCAAACTAAAGCCCAAATGGATATATTTAAAGACCATGTTGAAAAGGAAAAGATGTGCGTCACAAGTTGAGATATATTATTCCTTGGTTTTTTTTGACAAGTACTAAATTTGCTCAATTGCAGGATCCAGAGCTGTTGATACAGTCAGGCTGAATTGGTCAAAATGGTTTCAGATGGTGGGGGAGAAGGTGTTTAATGAAAAACTTTGGAGATGTTACCCATTTCATTTTTAACGTTTCTGAAATGCTTCATTTATGCACAGTGAAAAACAATTTTTCAAAATACTTTACATAGTCTCAAGTTGACTCAAATGGCTTCTTTTCTTTACAACTTCTTTAATGATTCTTTTTTTAGATAAGCCACAGAATGAAATTTTTCAGTTGTTCTTGGGTTGTTTGTTGTATTGTTTTGTTTTTTTTTCCGAGATAAAGTATTTCCTACTCTGATACTGATTCAAATAAAACTTAACCTGTTTTGTTTATAAGCCTATATTAATCACATTTATACTTAACACCCGTAAGTGTGTTTATTACTTTAGAAAACACACCTGCAGTGTGAAAGCAGCAGCGAAATTAATTTATTTACCATTTGTTTAAAAGCTGTCCTGGAACAGGGCCTGTGAACATGATTTGCTTCTCCTTGGTATCATCTACAGTAAAGTTATTGAAGATCTGTTTGTCAGAGTTGCTGCTTGAATGAGTTGTTACCCAGGGAACGTTAAAGCAAAGCAAGGGGAAATCTTTGATTGCGAATACATCTCTGTTCTGTATCGCTCTGAAGATGGTGTCTTTTAAACAACCCTGTTTTCAGCGATAGTAAAAAAAAAAAAAAAAAGTGATTGTTAACAGCCAATTAATAATATCAAAATATTTGAAGTTGTGGGTAAATAAAAAGGACCTTAATTAAAACAGAAGGTAAATGTCTGGGGTTTTGTTTTGTTTCTGTTTTTGCTGCAGGGAGGTGGATGTAAATTTCTTAGGTACAACTGCTCCATTGAGTCTCCCAGGAAAGGATGGAGTTTCATGCACCCAGGAAGACTTACTCACTTACATGAAGGACTCCCTATCTTGAATGGCACAAGATACATTGCAGTATCATTTATTGATCCTTAATTTTATTTTTTTAATTTTTTTTTTGCCCTCTTCAGCAGTGTTTGATTCTTTACATAAACATTTATTTATAGATTTCTTCTGGAAGATGGTGATAAAAGAAACTTTAAGTTACTGTTCCTAGACAGCAAAGTTACTTTGGGCTAAAAGAAGGAAAAAAAAGAAAATGTTCTAAAATTGTTGAAGATTTCTCAATATCTGCTCTGAGCCTTTAGTCATAAAGTAAACATGTCCTGCTTATTTTTCCATTCTGCTGTCTTAAAAAGTAGGTAAGGAGGAAAAATGGAAAAGCATTTTGTAATTAATCCATTTCTTTGTGGAAAAAACCCCAAACAACCCTACATACAAAGTTATCTGAAAAATTTATTGTGGTTTTCATTCAGTAAAGTGACACAGCTAAAGCTTTTGTGGTGTGTGTATATTCGGTACCAACCAGTTAGAAAACACAGCATAAAAACAAAATCAAGTGGATCTTGTATACAGTTGTTGGGGATAAGCAATAATTCCATATGCTAGTATATATTGAAGGGAAAACATCTCAGCAGTCTGTTTTCTTAATTCATTTTCAATACTGAAATGTACACCTTAGAAGAAAAAATAAATTTGTTGTGAATACGGAGCAAGGATTTAATAATTTAGCTAAGAAAAAATGGTTTATCATTTGTTTTAAAAGCTCATCCTGTTGAAAATTTACTTTTCTTCACCAAGTGACCTTCATTTAAAATGAGTTATTTTTCTAAATGTGTAACTGCACCCAATTGATACTGGAAATTTGATGTTTATTTTCAGAACGCTGGTAAATTTTCATAATAGGATGTTTTATAAAGACGGTTTTCTACTTTTAAAATTACTTGAATTTTGTGTCAGGAAAATGAAATTGTGACAGTCTGTCTTTTAAAGCTAAAGGTCTTAACTTGCCTTTTATTTTAAAGAAATCAGTTTAAAATATTCCTACTGTATCTACTGTTTGTAATTTAAAGAAACTTGAAGCAAACTATCTCAAAGTCTACCGTGCCAAAATGCACAACGTGTTGGAAAAACTTGTGAAAAATAAAGGGTAATTTTAAATTAATGTTGCAGCTTTTACTTGACTGTATTGAGTAGTTTCTTTGCATGTTGCCATTGATCTTACAGAAATTATATTTATTGATGAATATTTTTAAAGGAATTGGAGAAACCTCCAATTTAAATATATCTACATGTGTCAGTTTTTTTGGCTTATTTATTCTGTTCCTGTTGAAATTATTTCTCATGTGAGTTGGTGCCTGTGTACGTTACTGGAAGTGCATTGCACTTCCAGAACGACCCCAGCAGGATGTTTCTTGTTTTCTGTACCAGCCATCCTCTTTTATATAGAGGCTTTTTGATGATCTAAACGGTAGTTCACTTTTTACCTGCTAATTATTGAAGAAACTTTATACCGCATTTTCTAAACAGAAGCTTTATTTGGAGGCAAAAGGACTGGGAGAGAAGTTCAAAGATTATTCTGTTACCAGAAATAAGCGTGTCTGCTTATTTCCCTGTTCTGCTCTTTTGAGGAGTGGGTTTTAACCATACTAAAGTTATGCTGAAGCAAATAGATCAAAATATGGTAGCTTCACTAACGTACTAAAATAGGCTGGCATGAAAAGGAATGGCTTTTCACAGAAAGTTCTTTGCTTTCTCTTCATTTCTCTTTCTTCACACTGTCAGCTTTTCTCCGTTTCAGGCTAATGTTTGGAGGTTGACTTTGTTTCCAGGTGTGGAACACTTCTGCCTTAGGGAGCGTCTATATAGGTAGCCTGTGCTTAGGCAAACTTTACAGATCAGAAAATCTTCAGGCCTTCAGAATGAAAGCAGCCTTTGTTAATCACCTTTTTCTGAGCATTTGCCTGTGGTCTCTTAGGCTAACTCAGAATAATATTTTTACCACTGGATCCGTTACAGACAGTTTACTGTTATGAGGAGCTTTCTTGGAAAAAACCCACAAAAATACAATCCTGTAAAACACGGGAAGTTCTTTTGCAGATTTTTTTTTTTGCATAACTTGTATTTTAATTATGTATTTTATAGTTCTCAGCCGCGCTTGATTTTTTTAAATGTCTTTTTCCCTCAACACGTATATGAGGGCTTTACTTACTGTTTAATGTCTGTGTTTGAAACTATTAATTTACTGTGTCGCGTAGTGGCACGTAATGCTATGTTTACTGTGCTGCACACTTGTTGCAAGGGAAAAACATGTTTACCACGCTCACATTGCTAAAATTCTCTCTTGTTTTTTCTTATGATGAAATATTTACAAAGGCTAACCTTTCAGGCGGATGGCAACATGTATGGAAGTGTCCTCATTAATTTCTTAGGAACTGACTGATATCAGAAAAAAGTTTGCTCTTAAGAGTTCGCTTGAATTGGTTCTGAAAGCTTTGCTGTCCTGTTAGCATGTGAGTACGTGAGCTCACACAGGCTAAACAGAATTGTCACTATTAGAAAATTATTTTTAGTTTTCATTACTTTTAAAAACACTTAAATAGTCTTGTGTCTCCTAGCAAAGTTTGTTTTGGGGCGTAGAAGATACATGCATCAGGAGGAAAGCAGCAACCTTGAATTCCAGCAGTGCACGAGAAACCTCGGGAGTACAGGGACATGAAGGTGCTCTGCAACAGATGAGATATTTGTAAAGTATTTGATTTGTTCTACTTTCATCAAGCTCTATTTTTCACTGTTAAGTACCTGAAGAGACTGTGGTATGGGTAAGAGGTGGGACAGCAGTATATGGGCAAGAGAATTTCAGAATATTTTTAACCAAAAGCAGGCTGAGTATAGCTTGGTTTTATTTCATATTCATGAACTATTCCGACTCTGATACTCCTAAAAAATGTTCAGGACATTCGGTAGTATTTTACAGATTTAATCTTCTTTAACATCACGTGCAACAAGTAATTCCGATATGTATTTGTCACTTTGTTTTTTTTTCCCAAAGGATTACTGTTCCACTCTTACTGTGAGCTGACAGGAATAAGACTATGACAAGCCCCAAAAGAAGATAGATTTTTTTTCAGTGAGGCAATAATAATGAAATCTATGATTGTGCCTTTTTCTTTCATAATGGCTTTTCCCCCACATCTACTGTATTCATGGAATAAATGTTAATTCAATGCAGGGCTTCCACAACAGTTTCTCTTTTGCAGCATGTAAGAAGTAAGGAGACAAGGACATTTAAAGAGATGGAAAAGTCTAGAACTATCATTCCTTCCTCCCACGTGCATGTACTAGTTTTGCTGTTGTTTTTCTGCTTGAAAGAATTTGTTCAGATTTTTCTTTTCAGCTACTGCAATGAGCTTTTTAAAGAATATATGCATTTCGGTTTGCTTTGGTTTATTTCTGATGTGATCTTCCGTGGATTCAGTTCTGAAAGAAGTAAGTATTTTTTTGAATCTTCTCTTCCCTCAATCCTCACTTTCTTGCATGGCAGAGTAGACTACTCTATTTTTCGTGAGTGAAAGGGAATACAGTACCTGTCTCAACAGCCCCCTGTGAGTGAGGTGTCATTGATAAATTACTTGATTATAATATTTTTTTTAATTATGGGATTTTTATTTTTTTTATTCCATAGCAGAGCACGAATTAGAGGGCGGAGCCTTTATAAAATGCATTTCTGGAATTGATATTAGCAGATCTTAGAGCTGAGATTGTACTGGTAGAGTTAACTGTAGAATTGCAGGAATAAGTAATTAATTTATGACTGCCAGGAAGTCCCAGTTGTTCTGTGTCTTCCCTCTGGCTGCTGCCAAGAAGGATTGTCTCTGACAAAAAGTTGGTTTCCAGCCAACACTGAAACTGGAATGAGAACTGATGGTGCAGGATTTTGTTGTACCCGAAAGGTGGAAGTGTCACTTCCAATGTCTTTCCAACATGGTTTCTCAGAGTGTTCCTGTATCTTAATAGAACAAGTTACTCTGGATCTAATGAAGCAGATAGTCCTGCTCAACAGCAATGAAGAACTTTGTTCTGGTATGCAAATCAAATGTCAAACAAAATTGGAAAGAGATGCTTTTATCATTTTCAGTGAAACATTTTATTTGCTAGTTATTGTCTTTTTTGTTTTCTTTTTTTTCTGTAGATATCTTACCATTTGACATAGCTTTTAAGATCTGTATAAACACACCCCACTTAAGGGATGATGGCTGTCTTTTAGTGCATTGCAGGGGGTGGTGGTGGTGGGGGGATTGAAATGAGTACCCTCACCAACTCCATTAGTGGGTTGAAGCTCAGGAAAGCTCAAAATTCACTGCACAGAATTGCTTCCTTCTGCAGCTGTTGGCACAGAGCTCCTCCAGCACCTCGATCCTAAACTAAAAGGAGGAGTTCTGGGAAGCGGTTGGTATCCTGATGTGATGCTAAGGTTGCTAAATGTAGAGATGATTGTCATTTTTCTCTTGATAATTTATTGCTTTTGGAAAGTTAATTTTATGGATTGAGCTTCACTTCAGGAAAGCTGTTTTGCTTGCATTTAAAGCAATGCCCCTCAGGATTACTTTGCACAAGAATCAAATGTGAGATCAGCTATCTGATAAAAACATTCATCTTAAGGTATTTAATAAACTAAGGCAACAGTTCAAAAATAGGATTTTGCTCAGCATGGTTACAGCCTTTATTGGCGTCAGTGCAACTTCAGAAGTAGCAAAGCTGAGAGCCTGGCCAGTGTGGAGGATATTGGCCATATGGCACACAGCGCTTCAGGGCGATGAAAAAGCTCGCTTGTGTTTTGGGTCCTGAATATTGTTCCCTCTGCTCTTGCCTGCTGCACTTACTACTGCTTTACAGCTGTTGAATGTCTCGGAGTACCTGGAGTTGGCAAGGGAGATGCATAGTCGCATAGTAACAAATTTATTCAGGAACAGTCTTTTGGATCAAAACCAGAATTCTTCTATTTCCAAGAATTTTGCTTAGTTGTGAAAGGAGTTGCTCAACTGCTAATGGCTTTGCGCCATTTTGTTGCTGCACTCTTTTGGGAGTGGGGAACAGAGAGAGGAGGAAGGTAGCACAGCAAATTTAGTATAAGCTACTTCCTTACCACAACGTCTGTCATACAGATGAGGCATGAAAACATTGCATTTTCACAGCTTCGGTTGGAATGGCAGTTAATGTGAGCAATACTTTAAGCCCTTGAGATGGTTTACAATACTTAATACCTTAAGACGTCAGGACCTGCCTCTCAAAGTGGGCTTGACAAACACTTCAGGCTTTAAGCTTTCTCATACTTGGGTTGCTAATCTCTCACAACGTACACTCATCTACTGGCGGTGTGTGAAAGGATGTTTGCAACCTTACTGTATTCCACTTTGTTTTTAGAGTAGTTTGCTTTCAGTTTGAAATGAAAGCATATTCTTCCAAGCATATAAATTATCTTCTCGATATAATATAGCAGCAGAGCTAACTGAATAAAGTAACTTGGTGACTGATAACAATTATTATTCTTCTGCAAGGGGAAGGCGTGTCCAACTGCTGTTGTTAATATTTGAATGATAGGTCTTTTTCCATCCTACTGTGGCAGCAGTGAGGATGGAGAGATGGAGCTGGTGGGGGTACCAGGGAGAGGGAGCTGTATCCTGCTCCAGTCCCCGTTTGCACTCAGCACACTGATTACGGAGAAATTTGATTCTTATTGCTATAGTTGGATCCACCTTATTTGCCTCCAGGATGTTTATAAAGAGCTTGGAGAAAACAGAGCATATTTTGTAAGGATGAACTCTTCTGGTATTTTAGCTCCTGAATTCTAGCAAGTGTCTGAGCTTACAGGAGGTGAGGATTTGCAGGGGGCGGGGGGGGGAGTTAACTTTTTCTTTCCCCAGAGATTTCTAATTTGGGCATGGTGGTAACTGAAGAGATTTCTGTAAGAAGTGGTGTCCCTTAATGACTCTTAAGTCCCAAAAGCACAAGGCCATTGCAGCTTTTTAAAGGAAGGTTTTCCAGCATGAAGTAAATACTTTCTGCGTCAACTTCTCATGCACTTTATTAAGCATAAGCTACTGAAAGCTAGTTTTTACTTTGGAAGTACTGGGTGAATGTGGACAGGTGCACAATGCAACAATGAAGTTCTGGCACAGCCAAATTTAGAGACTTGTCATCTCTGAATCACTTTTGCAAACTGTGATTCACCAGGGAGCGATTTCAAGCATTTGGTCGTTCTCTGAAACACCTACCATGTAAAGTAGGACAGGCCCTGCTATATAAAGTAGTGTTTTGCCTTAATTTCCAGATCTGACTCTCAGTCTTGTCTTTGCTGTGCCCTCATGAATTGTAAAGTGGAGATCTTGATAGCGTTACTTGCAAAAAGAGGAAATTCTTAGTTCTTGTACTTCCATCACATGCATTAACCTGCATGAGAGCCTTTTGCCCGTATGAGGTATGAACTTTTTGTTCTGTTAGACTCCTTCCCATGCCCCATCACTCAGGCATACATGTGCATGTCGCTTTCCATCCAAACTGTGCCCCTTTTGCATCTCATGTGTTTGCCAGATGTCAGCTTTCCAGCAGGGATAAAAAAAAAATGCACGGGTGGCCGACGGCTTTTGCATGAATGAAGGCAGGAGCAGGGAAGGCAGAGACAAGGGATCTTTATTTTAAAGTGTTCTTGAAGTGTAAATTTTAAACTGCTGTTTTTGCGGTAATGAAAGATGCCTTAGGACCAGAACTAGTGAGCTATTCTATATCAAGGGTGTAACTGAGATACGCTCTTTAGAAAAGCATGGAAGATATTTCCTATTACGCTTTTTCCTTGTAAAAAAAGGAAATCCCCCAGCCAGTGGGATGAGATGGATGCAGAGAGCCACTGCCGAGTGCAGTTTCTCAAATCCCACAGGAAAGCCTTTCATTGCGACCTATGGCATCACTGGTGGCTGTTGGAGCAGGTGACCGCTGTGATGTTTCACTGTTGTGATATGTATTTGGTGCGGGTTTTTTAGTCTTCGTCTCATTATCCATCAGCGTATGCATGTGTGTGTACAACCGCAAACCCAGGCTTCATCTTTTCCATAGCCTGGCTGTGTCTTGGCCTTGTTCTACAAAGAGGATTTTTTTCATTGTGCTGCTCAGACTTGAAGAAAGTGTTTCCCTTGTTCTGAAAACAATGGCGCACAGAAGAGTATACAGGCAAGGCTTGATTTTTCTCTAAATATCACTAACACAAAGGGAATAGGAACTTTCCATGAATTAATTGGTCCACATTAGTTGTTCAGATGGTAAAAGTAGAAAAATAATATCTTCTTTAGCTGAACACAGACGTATGGGAAATGCTGTGCATTTTTCATCACTGGGTAAATATAATCTACCTGAAGTTGGATAATACAGACGTGAAAGGCTCAATGGAGATACCAGTATGTTTCCAAAAACAGCTGTGCAGGTGTTCTTGAAATGTCGTTTGAGCAAATAAATGGATTGCTCTTGGCAAGTTGTTCCCATTCTTATTTACTTTTCGTCTGAAGGGAACAAAAGCACATTATAAAGCTATAGCAGCATTCAAATGCTGGGAATAAGAAGCTCATAAAAAAAATAAAAATAAATTGAGATTATATTGCAGAGGAGAGGAAAACTTTGCAGCCATTAAGACAACAAAACTACTCCCTACATAGAGTATTTTATGACCAAAACCCTGACGAGGCACTGGAGGAATGTTGTCAAAATACCACAGCCTGAAGACCTATTTTTATGTGAATTTAACTTTCTTTAAAAATAATTCTAAAAAAAAAAAAAATAATGGGAAATGCTCCTAGCTGCAAACTTTTTTCCTTGAAGGGTCTTTTCTTCATGTACAATCAAAAATGATAGATATCATTAAAGGGCACATATGTATTCAAATACAAGGCCAAAGCTCTAACCTAGTCATCACTCCTTAGCTGAGAAGCCCCCAGCAGGCAATACTGTGTGTGGCACTAATGCCTACCACGTCTCATGCCTGGCATTAAAACTCTGGCAAATAATTTTTTTTTTTTTAAAGTTAACAGGAAAAAAAAAATAGACAAGTATAGAGACAGGTGTTTTTTCAACAGATTTCATGCAGAAATTGAAACTGCATTTGTGAATGCAGGTTGCTGATGTAAGTATTAATTTCAGCTAGAATGAGTGTGGGTGTACAGCTTCAGTGTCCTTTGCTTGCAAGTACTTAAGCTGATAACAAGTTTGCAGAATACTCACACATAAAGTGCTAATTTACCTACTTCCTGCAAAGCAGGTAATGCTTTTTTATATTGAGATCACTGGAGCCAAGGGTTGAGAGAATATACGTCCACCATTCTGTTCTCTTGGTTTTCCTGGACAAGCTCTACCTTTAGGATAGATGAGACAGTTGTTGAATGGAAGGCTTATCTTAAAGGATGCTGAAATCTCACCTGACTCTTACAGTTTGGAATTCAAGACGTGTTCCTTGTATATGGGGGTGACTGAAGCTTTTCTTGTCTTGATATTGTAGAAACCCAGCTAGAGCTCTCCATTTCTGATGCATTTCTCCTGAACCTGTAGGAGCAGGCTGGCAATTGTAGAGTAGCTTGATGGACATCCAAGCAGAGGCACTGAGACAGAGGAAAGCCCCTGGAAGAGAGGAGGCTGGTCACATTCTCTGTGCAGTTTTTTGTGGCATTGATCTGGGGTGTTTTGCTACGTTCTTTTGTTGTTGTGTTTAGTTTTTTGTTGTGTGGGTTTTGGTTTTTTTTTTTTTTAGCTTTGGGCATGAAGGAAGTTAATATAGTTCTTGAACAATGTAAATGACTAGAACTATAGACATTTGTTAACACATGAGAAGTGACTACTTCTTTCTTGCAGAAAAATAAATAAAATACATAATCAGACTGTTCAAATGTAAAGAAATTCCTGTTGACAAAGTATAGGAGGGCTGCAGTAAGCAAAGCTTATTCTTTTTGCTGGAAATGCCCTTACGGAATTATTTTATTTCTTTAGATAATGGAGTTAACTATGTGCAAAGCAAAACTGTGGCCCTTAGCTAGTGCAAAAGGAATTGGTCTCATAAGGCTGAAAAATATTTCCTTACTTCACAAAGAAACTTTAGAGAAGTGTACCCTTGCATTTATTATAAGTAACTCATACATAAATACCGCTACTGTATAGTTACTTTTATAAAATAAAAGTAGGTTGGCTTTTATCTTTCCCATATGTAAAAATACTGCTTCTGGTCTTTTGTATTTGATGTGTTTATCTTCAAGCTGAAGATTTTATGTGCATCATGCTGTACTGTAGTACTGCTGCTTTACTTCGGAGACAAGACAAGGAAGCTCTTTTTGACTGAATGTCTTCCACAGATTATTTGCTAATGATAAAAACTTGTAGTAAACTTTACTGGATTTTTATCTTTTCCTTTTTAAATAGCTAAGACGAGATAAGAGTGTTTATTGCTAATCATAAGAATGTTTTCCTTTCACTAACAAAACTTGCAGATCAAAAACAGAACTACTGAAGAAAACTGCTTCGGGATTCAGTTTTGCTTTTCACAAGGAAAGAAATGAACCTTTTGTTTTTAATAATGGAGCTAAATGATTGTATACAAAGTAAAGTTATAAATCTTTGTGCATAGTAAATGAGTTTAGAAAAAGGGCAAGGCAGTGGGATTGAGTAAGCTAGTGACATTGCGTATCATTCATGAGAAAAATAGCATTGTCTAGTGTCTTTTTTTCACTCCAGTTGCCACACTATAATGGACAGTGAAATATATTGATCATGTCAGAAGCTATCAGATCCTCTGCTGTCTTTTACTCTTTTGCTCTAAGGAGCTGAATCCCCAACAAAAAATCTCTGTTGTCATTTGTCACGTTTGGTCAGCTGAAACAGAGGATTATTCATAAGGCAACTAATAGGAACTCCTAGGTTGCCCCTGCCCGCAACTGAAGTTTACTCTTTGTTTCCTTTTCATCAGCTTTTAGATGACTTTGGTTCATTATTTTTTAACTTGCTGTGCTGCCCTCAGTGTGCGTTGCTTGGTGGAATGTCTCATGGTACAAGCAGAGTACTAAGACATGGCATTTCTCCATACTTCATGCCAACTTCTTTCTTGAATCCAGTATTTTCCTAAATGCCTGTGGTCTACTGGTAAAGCGATTACAGAGATGCCTGCAGTCCTTCCTTACCACTTTGACAGGAGAAGCGAAATGTTTAATAAATTCCTGGAAATTTGTTGTAGATGCGGAGCTTCGTTCTGAGTTCCCACCTGGCTTTAGTTCAGCATGTTGGTAGCCCCATGTATAAAATGAGCCTTGATAAAGAGAATATTCATCCTTTTCAGCTAGCTTTCCAACCTCCTAAGTTTTGAATTATGAATGTTTTTCTTTGTAGTAGAGTGTTGTGGGAAAGGAGAAAACAGTCCAACAACACAGCCAGTACCATTGGCAATATAAATGCTACTTAAATGTGAAGCATGGTTTCTTCATGGTATGCTTCTCCAGGCTCCACTTCCTCTCTTTGTCTCCATCCCTCCTTCGGTTCAGAAATAAATGTATTCAAACCAAATGCCAAAGAAAAACTTTCCTTTTCTTTTTAGAATAGCAATAGGTTCAGGACTGTGTAGACTCGCATAAATACTGGACTAACAGCTTTGTACAGTGTCAATCTTGTACTTATTTATCGCTCAGGAAATTATTTGAAGAAGCATTACAACTCTTTGAACTGAACTGCTGCCCTCTGCAAGTTGGAGTTCATTATGCTTTGATTAAATCATAACACAAGAAGCTCAAAGAAAGCCCTCTGCAATATTTAAGTGCTTTGTGTGCTCGTTTGCTTTAGAAGTTGGGGTAGAAAACTATTAAAAATCTCAAATTCACTAAACTTGAACCAAGAATAATAACAGCAAGAAAAAATGCTTATAATTTAGGAGTGCGTTTTGGGTAGTCCCACAATAGCCTTCTGTCTGCTAAGCTTCTGGTCATTTATTCTGCTATCTTGGGTATGTATTGAGTAAATATACTGCAACTGAATTTAATTCATTTGGTGGTTATTTGAGGCTGCTTGCAAGAATAATCTTAAAAGCTCTGCTAAGTAAAAAGGAAATAATAGTAACTTTAGTTTTAACACAATTGTTGTTCATGCCCAGTGCTATTTTAAAATGGTGATACCCGTTTTGGTGCCATGCCTGTAAATTGCTGAATTTCTGCACATCTGACTTGAGCTGCTTCTTGGAAATGACCTTTCTCAATTTAATTTCATGATATGTCTGTTCTATAAACTGTCTTCTGTAATTTGCTGGGGAGGTCAAAGTCCGTAACCTAGTTAATAAAAGTATGAGCAAACAGAGACAGTGCAAAGAAAAAACGCTTTGCCTTAAATATATACTTTTTCCCTGGTGAGTACAAGTTGAAGGTAAAATAGTGCTTTTATACTCTGCCATCCTGTGGCCAAAATTGAATTTTACAGATGCTTATTAAAGACATGATGGGGTCTGGATAATAGAAATTAGAATAGACATAATAGCTGCAAAAATACTTAAACATAATACCTAAGATACAATTTTAGAATTCAAATCTAGTAATATGTTCACGTTTTGGCAGTGTGCATATGTACCATGTATACCTAAAAAACCTTGACAAATACTTTCATACTCACATTTTTAGGTAGTAGTTGCAATTTATAACCTGAGAGAGAGCGAAATAGTGTCTGGTAATAGAGTACTCGCATAGCCTTTCATCTAAATGCGTCAAAGTATTTTCTAAGTAGATGGGAAAATTTAAGCTCAGAAAAACTGATTTGTTCATACCGTTTGGCAACAGATCTGGGAAGAGACTGCAGAGTCTCAGTTTGCAGGCTTGGCTTTGACCTCCAGCTGAGTGACTCAGTAGCCAGGCAAGCATCCATGATTTATCCGACCGCCTTCCCGGCAGTCCCGCTCGAGTCTGGGGGTGGCGGGACGGGAGGGGGCTGCGAGGAGGGACATGCTTCAAATACCAGACAGAGCGCTCTGCCAGCTTGATGTGCAGAGCAAAAAGTAAGACAAAACTTTCCCAACAAGCTGATGTCTAGTGCGGGATCTCTTCCCTAGTCCTATTCTGCGCCTTTCTAAAAATGTCTTCTGGTATGAAACCAAAATCTCGTGGCCTGTAGGAGCCAAGAGTGACGCCAGCCAATGCAATGCCGTGGGAGCATCTCTTCCCTTCCCTCGTCTTGTCTGCGGGGAGACCTCCACCACCCTATACTACACACAGTCTCTCCTGCACCTGGCACTTAGGCACTCGTTTGACATTCTAATGAAATGCTATTTCTGACTCTTATGCTCTTGTTTGAATTTTAATATATAGGGGCAGTGTTAATACATGATGGAGCCGATAACCTGTTTATTGTTTTCTTAGACATTGGTTGGTTGTGCCATTTCATTATGGTGCTTGTGGTAAGAATGAAGTACCTGGAGAGGTGGGACCCCTTTTCCAAACCTTTCTGATAATTATTTGGACGTGAGAAAATAACCATTACCTTCCAGAATTAAAAGTAAAAATTGATCTTGTTTCTTCGAAATCCCTTACTGTTCCAAAGATTGAAACCCGGATTTTATTTTTTTTTGTTTTGATATCTCGTCTTTACCAAAACACTGTCAAATATGTCAAGTGACTGCTGACACATGTATTTGGCTGTACCTTGTCAAAATCAGATCAAAAAAACAATATAGAACTTAAAACTGTATTAAAAAAATACTTGCACAGAACCATTTCTTGAAGTCTTTTAACAAGAGGTAGATGGATAGAGCCATTTTTATCAGCTCTAATTTGATGAGTTTGCCTACTTGTTTTAGTCAAGTAGGAGAAAGTTAAATGGAAATTCTGTATACTTCAGTGAGTATATTAACTGGTTATGTGGTTCATAGGCTGCAGAGGAAAAGGCAAAATGGAAAAATAATTTACATTTTACACCTTAAAACTGTAAAATGCTTATGTTTTATAAATATTCATTGTTACCAATAATTCTATTTCCCTTAACTGCGCTAGACTAGATCTTCATCTCTGATAGCCCAAAGATTTCACTTTCTGTCTCATAAATTCTCTGCTGGCAAAGTTCAGTTGTTTCACTGTAATTTTGTTGTCAAAGGAAGTCATTATCAGGAGAAGAGGCGGTTTCTTAGTGAGTAAAGCCAGTTTGGTTTTTTTGGATTGGCGTTCGAATTTATGGGTGTGACAGATCAGAGAATGCAGCTGCAGAATTGTTTTCTTATTAGAGATTATTAACTCCCTCTTCTATGTGAGCTGAAAAGTTACAGTTTTGAACCACATGGAATCTTTTCATGCTGTGGGTTTCCTTTATAGATGTGGTGAGTGGGAATAACATTTCTAAAATACAAACTGGAAAATAAAGAAATTCATATTTGAGTCTTAAAGACTAATCCAGAAAAAAATCCTTATCTTGTGTGGTGGTTACTTAAGGTTTTTCTCCTTCTAAAAAAGGACAATAAAGGGTTAAGAACCTTCTTTCCTGTAAGAATGGAAAATGTAGCAAGTATATGTTTAATTACCCAGGGACTTCTGTGGTTGCTTGTACTGAGTCAGGTTAAAGCAGACTTCAAATAGCTTGCTTTATTCCAGCAACCTTCTTTCTTTTTAATTAAGGTACGTTGAGTTGTTCTTGTGCCATGCATAAGCACTGTTTCACAAATACCAGGGTGCTGGTCTTCTCCAGCGTCCCACTGGATGCCCTGGTTATCCTACGGCACTCTTTGGCCGCAGCTGGGCTGTCAGCTGGGTAAATCATGCTGTGTTTATCTTAAGAGGTCATTCTTGGCCAGGAATGAATACAGGTCTGACAATCCAGATAGTTTTGAAAGTACGAAGCGGTTCTGGAGAGAACAGGCTTTCATCACATCGGTGGAAAGTTTAGAGATGCAGAGTGGGCTTGGTGTGCGCATGGAGCTGCCGGCCCGTCGCTGGGAGACCTGTTTGTTTTCATGGCTCTGCTTTCCTTCGACAGCCGTCCCCGCGGCGGGAGGGGAGGAGGTGCGGTGGATACGAGGGACGGGACTGCCATGCTGCTGCCAGAGGATCCGCTTCCTCCTTTATCACCCGTTCAGCTCCGTTGGGCTCAGGTGACACGGCTGGGAAGCAACAACAAAAATGTCCTGTTGCCATTTTTAGTCCCGACTGACATTTATAGCATCAGGCACGGAAGATGGTCTTCAGCTCTGAGTGAATGAAGCCTCTAAATCAAGAGCTGTACGGTTGCTAATAAAGCAGCTGCTTACTCATCAGATCTTGCTTCCTCGCAAATTCGTCATGTCTCTGGTCAGGTTTCATTTCCTAGATGTATGGAAAGTATATATCTATCAAGTAAGGTGCTATTAAGGACAAATAAATGTCTGCATGTAGTATATTTTATTTGAATTGTCATTTGGATGAAGGCACTTTCAGAAATGGCTTTTTAACAACTGGAAGACTGTGCTAGAGATGAAGTGATTCAGAGGAAGAATAAAGCCCGTGAAACTCGTTTCGAGCAGGGCTGGAAAGAGGCAGTAATTTGTCCCTTGCTCCATTATGTAATTTGATAGTGGGTTAAAAGTGCTTTCAGCTGCAGAGCCGGCTCTTCTAAAAGCAGCTCGTACGGACAACAGATTTTCCTGTGTCCTGAGTTTTTGTGGGGGTGTCGGCTCCTGTATGTGCAGCCCGTGAGGAAGAAGCTCAGCTCGAAGGCACGTGCCAAAGCGTATCTCCGAGGACTCGGCCACGAGCGCTGCCTGCAGCCGGGCAGGGGGCTCTGCCCACCCCGACGGGAGCCGCAGCCTCCTGCAGAGGGGCGCCGGGAGCTGGGAAATGGCAACCAAGCGATGGGTGCTCTTGGCAACGTGCATCTCTCTCTCTCTTTTATAAGATGTAACAAACCTGTGTTTTACTGCCCCTCACTTTCTGCTTGGCAGAACAGAGTAAATGTTTGGGCTGCATCTCTGTCCATCTCCTAATATTTGGAAGTCTGCCCTGAAGGAGTGCCTGTGTGAGAACTGGCAGAGGAATAAGGAGCAATGTTTCTGTTGAAGTTAAAACTCCTGTAGAAGCATGAAAAGTAGCGCGTTTTTTTCTTTTTTTTTTTTTTTTCCTCCCAGAAACAAGCCCCAGCAAAATTACCTTTTCAGGAAATGCACAGATCTGCTTTAAAAATTTCCCTCTGCTTCAACATATTTTCTTTGCCAGCTGGTCTCTGGAAAGCATTTAAATTCATTATGTCAGCAGCCACCGTAGCCTAAGCATTAATATAAAAGTTTCCAGTGGCTTTCATTAATTCGACTTCTTGCGTTACCCTGATGCTTAATCAACAGATTGATTGTGGCAAGAAAGATTTCAGAAATTTGATTTTGTTTGCCAGTGTGTGGTAATTTCTGCTATAAACTTGGTCATTGTTAAGGAGAAATGGTGGCTTTTACAGGTTTTATTGGACAGATGTGTATGAACGTTGATTATGATATTTATTGTGTAGATCTCAACTGACTGCACGCTAATCAGCTGCCTTTTCCTTAGCTACTCTGGAGTGGCTTTTCTAGCAGCTTCTTCTTTCTTCATTCCCTAGCCACGTATGTACTTTCTCTCCTAGTCTTTTATTCTCCACAGATGCTCTGTTGAGGATCTTTGAACGCAGGCAGGGAAAAGCCCCTCGTCACTAATTCCCCCCCCCCCCCTTCTTTGGCAGTGAAGCATTTGGCCACGTCTCCATGTTCTCTTCCTACCAGTATTGCTTCCAGATGTTTTCTTGGTGCTTCTTTCTTGTTTGCATTTGGATTGCCGCTTGATCATTAGCACTCTGTTTTCAAGAGGGAAGCCTTTGACTTGGTAGCAACTAGACATGAACCCAAGCCGCAATTGTCTGACCTCAGCTTCCTCAGTTTGAGGTTGTGTTTGGATTTGAGATGTTGGTTTGGCCTATAGCAACAGTCAAACCCAGCCACAAAGTTAATTCCTGAATTTGGAGGTGGATTTTACCAGTCATCCAAGACTACACTACTTCTTGCTTCATGTTGACTATTTGTAGAGTCAAACTCTTGCTAAAGACTTAACCCCCGTTTTTATTTAGAATGATGCTGTGGGCAACTTGCATCTCCAGTGAAAATAAGTGACCTGGAAACCTGAGCTTGATGTGATTTTTTTGCTCCAGAGTGGCATAAATATCATCTCAGGAAGGAGAACAGTCTCACTTCGTAGGCTGGAAGTGAGACCATCTCTCCCTGAGGTTTGCAGTGACTCTGGCACAGACCTGAGCTGTGCTGCTCTGATAAGAGGAATTGAAGCTCAGTTTCTGCCTTTGGCTGCCTCAAACACTTTTTCCTTCCCTTAGCACTATGCAGGTCTTGAAGGAGTCTCAGGGGAGGTCAACCTTGCTAGAGTGACAGCTGTGACAGCACTATGAATAATTCCCTGGGGGCTTTGATGCCAGAAGAATTATTAATCACCATTTTAAATAGCAAAACAAGCCCTATTACCCTGTGTTCCTCACAGCTCTCACTACTCATGCATCATGCACAAGAAAAGGAATATGGTCTCTTCTTACATAGTCCAGGTGCTCCCATCTTGTCTCCTGGCTGTCGCTTCAGGCATGAAGAGATCAATTATTAGCTTCCCAGTCTTTAAGTGCTGTCTGTGTTTCACAAGTCACTGTTTCGGGAGCATTTCTTACCTCCTGCTAGTGGGGAATTGGCCCCTTTATCCCCTCCCAAGGAAGTGGAAGACTAACTGGAGACCAACCTAACTCCCTGCCAGCCCCAAGTCAATTCAGCTGTAGTTCAGAATTCAGATGGGTCCCCAGTTTAGTCTGTTACAGAGATGGGGACCTACAATCTCCAAGTGCCACACAAGTGACAAACACTTCAATGTGTCATTATGAGGCTGTTGCAGATGAATCCACCCCGGCTGAGGCAAGGGAGAGGCCTTCATCAAATTGGAAGCAAAAATGGTTTATGCCTGGGGGTCCTCAGGAGTGAAGACCCCGTTGTCAGACACCCATACTGTCAGGAGGCAAAGATGAAAAAAAAAAAAATTATAAAATTCACTCTGCCATTCAAACCTGCTGAAACAACTGAAAAGTAGTTTTTCGTTCCAGCAAACTTCATGTATCATCGCTCTTCCCTCAGCTGGAGGAAAGTCAACATAAATACCATATTATAAGCTGTGGCTAATTTGGCAAGATGCAGATGTTTATTCCTATCCGATCTGGAACAGACTTGTACCAGAAGTAGTCCAGAACTGATTAAATCTGGAGAACAATATTATGTTTACATGATTCACAGGGACTCGTTTCATCTGTGCTTACTCCATCTCAGCTGGAAAGGAGCAGACCATCCCCAGATTTCTCTTGATATGGTGAAGGATGAAGAAACACAACAGCTCTCCCCTTTTTTGGCCCACAGGAGGGCAACATCGAGCTGCAGCTGAAACTAACAGGCTTTGCCAAAGCAGGTGTACAGTTTACTAATTTAAGAATTAATGAATTGAAACAAATTAGCTAATTTAGAGATATTATAGACTATGGCTATTTAGTGGTGTGTCAGTCTGCATCCACTCCGACTTTGTGTTTGGTTGTATTTGTGGTTAATCTGTAACTGTCCTAAATTGCTTTTGTCATCTGTGGCCAACAAGAACGTGTTGAGAAGAATAAGGCAAAGTTGTTTATCAGATGGTAGCTCTGTTTTAGTGGGGTTTTTTCATGCTTCTGTTCCCAAAATGTATTGCATAATTAAGTGTTGTGTTGAAGAAAATAGAGTTTTAGGATTATGATTTTGAATTGTGGAGTTGCTGAAGAGTACACACGTGTTAAGAACTATGTTACAGGGATTGCAGACTGAGAATTGCATGATACTGATGATTTGAAGTTCAATTGTTTGGGCTAAATTGTTTAATGCAGGTGGTTTTCCGTAGTCATAGTAGTATAGTAAATGTCACTGCACAAAGGGGTCCTGTTTTGCAATAACCTGTAGTGTCTGTAAATTCTGATCACAGTCTGGAGCCAGATGCTTTGGGAGGCTGAGAAGCCTTACTCCAGAGGAGCTGAGAAATGAGGTAGATGTGCCAGATCCTAAGAGGCTGAGAAGCCAGATCAGAGGGACTTTGGCACTTGTGCTTTCTGAGGCTCTGGACATGTGATGGAAAATTTCAGGTTGCAATTGGTTACTAAAATAAAGCATTTCTTCCTCTGTACGTGTAGCGGAACATGCTGGAAATAGTAAGGAGGAGCAAAGACACGTCAGGACAGGAATGGGAGCGGGTGTTTGGTACTGTTGCCTTTGCTGCTGCACAGGGGTGAGTAGGCTCAGGGCTGGAGCACGGCAGAGCAGACCAAGAAGCACGTGCAGCACCCTACCTGCCTCGAAGCTCTGGGTTAGCCAAGTAGAATGACAACACTGAGCATCATGCTGACACATGAAAGGATGCAGAGACCTTCAGGAGGGCAAAATGAACAGGCTGCTCCAAGCACAGAACCTGTGGGCTGTGGCCTCAGGCTGGATGAAGAGGGCAGGGCTGAGGTGTTTTGCTTTTTTTATTATGGGCATATAAAGACATCTTTATCATTGTTGCCACAAAGTCTTTGTGCAGATGAAATAGGGAAAAATAGTAGAGAATAAATGGCTAAAGACTTAGTAAGGAGATGCCTAAGGAGGGGCGCTATGCAGGTGCTTACTCTACAGTCTGGTACCCATTTCCACAGGAGGATGCTGAGTCCCAGGTGATGGCCAAGCTGGTGGTGAGAGATGGTTAGTGACTGCAACAAGGACATCACAAACGTTTCTTCAGACCTCACCTCTGCTGTATTTGTACGGCTGGCAAAGCTGTTTTTGCCAGGGGAATTACCCCTTTGCTGTAAGGGGGGTGGAGACCCAATTGCAGCTTGTGGTGTACCAGGCACTGATAACATTGATGTTACTAATCAAAATGATCTGGAGTGATAAACAAGGCAAAATTATTTAGTAAAAGTGGTGTCTTTTGCTAGACTAACTGATCTACAGTCAGGTTGAGGGAATTTTCAGGTTTTATGCCCATAGTGCATGGATATTAATGGTATGGTTAAGAGATCTTCATTCAGGCACTTTGTGGTCTCATAGAGACAACATGTTGCCAATTCAAACAAAATTAATAGTTTGGAAGCTTTTCCCACCACCCCCCCTCCCCCCAGCCATATAGGCTAAAAGCATTTTTGAAAGTGAAGACCAGGAGTCTGTAACAAGGCATGGATTTTGTGCCAAGTTCCACAGTTCTGCAAGTGGATAATACTTGAAGTCTGGTTTTAATGTTCGAAGCAGGAAAGAATGAGCAAGGCCTCCCCCGCCTCCCTTTTTTTTTTTTTCTTTCTTTCTTTTCTTTTCTTTTTTCTAGGGACTCACAAAGTGTATTGGCATATACTAAAACAGCTTTGACAGGGCATTATAGATGATGGAGTGGTGCATAAAGGAAACCTTCTAGTATTTTATTAGAAAAGTAATTGTTTGGATGTGTATCACTTCTAGTTTAGCCAGAGGCAGATATATAGTTTCATATAGCCAGTAAGATTAACTCTCTGTGGATTGACATTTTGGGAAACTAGCAACCTTGCAAAGACTCAAAAAAGCTCAAGTAGAAGAACAGGCCTATGTCCATTTTGCTCTTTATCAACACATGCCCTTTTTGGGTCCTTGGGAGCCAGACTTGCATTTGAAAACAGTTCTAAAGTATTACGCTTTAATGAAGAAAAAAACCCATAAATCAGTCTGGAAGTGATCTGGCCTTCAAACCTGCTCTGTTGGCCTTGTATTGTTGGAGTCTGTAACAACAGTTTTGTTTGTCTGTGCTGCCCCGGCCTTGCCAGTAAGAAGTGTCAGTCTTCAGATGCGTTTACTCAGCTCATATCAACAAAGGGTAAGTACAGATACCAAGAGATTAATCAGAATGGTCTGTTTCAAGGTAAGTAATAAAAACACTTAGTGCTTTTATGTAAAGTTCAATTATGCTAATAAAATAACTTAAAATAAAATAAAAAAACCCCAACAAACAAACAAGCCCAGCTGGTCAGCAGAGAAAGTTTGTTAATTTTAACTCTAGTTTCTACATGTGCATTGCACTTATTTTTGGTGGCTTGTGTGGAAGGGTCTCAGGGGGGTTGTCCCACTGATATCTTGCCTCTTCCTCCTACTTTGTCAAAATCCAATGGGAGCAAGATGCTTCATGCATCTTTACAGGGGGAAGACTGCCCAATAAAGATAAGAACAGTCGGGTATATCAAATGCAAAAAAATACAAAGGGGGGGGAAGGGGATGCAAAAGAAGCACAAGGAAGTGAACATATGGACGCGTGCAGGTGGTCACACTGTGGATAGGAAGGAGGAGCGCTCAGGTTTGTGTCCAGCACAGCCCCTTCTCTGGCTATAGGAGTCCCTGCAGCAGAGGAAGCCAATAGTGCTCAGCCAGGTGAGCACAACGGGTGAAGCAATCCCAGGCCTGCCAGAGTCCTCTCTTTCACTCCTTGGTTTACAGCTAAAAATGGGAGGTTAGCGTAACAGGAGTAGGTAAGACTTCATTTCAGATGAGCACAATCTACCCTGACTTGCCTCAAACTGCGGCTGCTGCTGTGAGAAATGCCTGTGAAGCTGCAGTGTTGAGTTCTCGCTGACAGTTGAGTTATAGCAAGTGTGATGATGTAGTATGGAAATAAGGTATTCATAAAAACACAGCCTATCAAAACAAAACCCCTTTTCCCCCGCCCCCGCCTCTAAAGGACATGAAATATTTGGACTAGATCCAGCTATAGCCCAAGTTTCAACATGAAAAATTGTCAAATGGCAAAACCTAGAGGAAAATGCAAACCTGTGGGAGGAGACCGGCTGGAGCATTGTTACAGGGGTTAGTATCGTTTCAACATAAACATGAAGGGCTTCTGTTCCTTACTGCATAGCCTTGATAAATCAAAAGCTTCAGATAACATATTTTTAAACATTGAATGATGATGACAACCTCTTGGACAAAGCTGCGCTCATCAAACTTACCAGTTAGGGTGGTATCCAGTCCGGTAGTTTGCAGCTAGCAAGTACTTGTGAGTGCTTTCTGGCTGGGTTGGATTTTTCACTTGAAAAATAATGCGTTTCAAGGTGAAGCATGTGTTTTTGTATGCATGTGTGCATGTTTGTGTATAAACTCACTGACTTCAATTAGTTCCTTGGCCTCTGGGCCCTTGGTATGTATGCCAGGACCAGGCTGTGATTCACTGCTGTTGAGACCTTCAGGAGTAACCGAGGCCTGGCAGAAATCCATAGAGCTGTAGTGATCGTCTTATTCAGGATGTGCGGAGTCTATGCCTCGCTCAATGATGTAGATGAAAGGATGAGGAAAATTAACTGATGTTTCCAAATTCATGTGGTGAAAAATTTGTTCAAGATACACCTGCACTCGCGCGCACACACACACATACAAATTGTCCTCCATTAAAATGAAGGGCACTGCACCCTCATATGTAATCCCTTAAACACCCAACTTCCTAGCCCTTGAGCCTTCATAAATAGTCTGAAATTTATTCCCCAGCAGCAACTTCCTACTGTGGAGGACGAGTGAGGGACTCTACAAAACGTCCTGGGACAAGTACTGAGTGACTACAGGCAAAGCTCTCAGCTCTACCTTTGACAGACAGGGAAATTGAAGAGAGCTTTGTAAAGCGGGGCTGTGGGAGACTCGGGAGGAGAGACCAGTCGGTAGGAGGCTGCACAACACAGCCACAGAGAACCTTGTGGCAGCAGTGAGGTTAGCCAGCAGAGTTTGTGCAGCTAAAAAGCACAGACTCTACTACTGAAACTAAAAGGAAATTGCCATTAGTTTTTGACAACACAGAAACTGGTGTTGTTCAGCTATCTTGTAAATCTTTGCACGGTCCAGCTGTGCTTCACAGACCAGTGAGCCTGCTCCTGAGATGGGTATGGTGATGTGGTATGGGGTAGAAACAAGCCCACCCTGGTGGTGCTCTGAGCAGCTGAGAGCTACGTCACTGTGTTAGCGTGGCACTACTTCTGAGTTACTAAGTGCTGGAGAGAAACAAGTTCATTAGTGTGGGCTCTGTGCCATGCTCGTGCTGTCAGATGGCTTTTAGATCAGGGCTGGTTTGTGTCCTGCCACTCTGCGGCACAGGCAGAGTGAACCCAAGCTGGTTCTGAGCATCATGTGTAGGTAAAAGACAATTTCTTTGTCTAATTGAGAAAAGGATGGGAAGCTCTCAGGTGGGTACAAAACCCCTACTTCTCCTGAAGTTGCTGGCTCTAGCTCCTACAAACCTCTTGCTGTGGGATTTTGGCACTTGGCATGTCGTGATGAGTTGAAGTCCAGGAATTCTAAAATCCTTAACAGGGAATCAAAATGCAAAGCTCTGGATCACCAGTGTAAAGAAAGTATCATACATCTTAACTTCATAGAGTTCAGAGTTTTCACTCCGTTCTGCAATAGTGGAAATTTCTTTAAGCGGAGGTGTCCGTTTTAGGTAGTTTGTATGATGTATCGGAAGCGCAGAGGGGTATGTATGGAGTAGGGATGTGATTAATGAGTGGGTGGAGAATGACTATTACTCTGATGTTTAATATTACAGGGCAGCAGAAACCAGAGACGGATGTTTTCATTACATATTCTGTCGTCAAAAGATGGTAAATTAAGGGTGGTCTTAGATAGCAAGGTGCTTTTCAAAGAAAGCAAGGGAACAGCACTGAAATTGATGTATTAGTCATTCTTCTCTTTGTCCTCTGAAGAATGAAAATGCAGCATGCAGGTTTATGGAACTCTGCTTACGGTGTAATTTGTCATGAAAAACTGTGCTTTCTCCATCATCTTTGTTAATAATTGATACCTATTTTAGGATCTAAACACAGCATTTGTGTGGTGACAGAAAATAAAACCTCCAGTGGAGAGCCATAGATAATAAAACAACATTTTCTTTTGCTGTTTCTACTGATATTTTGAGCAGAAATGTCACCTCTGGATAAAAAACTCATGAAAACATTTTAGAGTGAACAGTTAAGGAGCTAATTTAACTGGAAACAGTAACTACAAGGAATGTGTGATGTTCCCATTTTGGAGAAGCAGCAGTATAAATGGCCCTATATATTTGCTTTACTTTATTAGTTCAAAATATCTGCATTGCTAGGGGAGAAAACAATGATATTTCAATAATAAATACCATAAAGGCAAGGAAGTAAACCAACTACTATTTAAATAGTTTCAGATTATCTAAGGTTTTTGAGGATTTGTTAATCTAATTGCCAGAAAACACAGCAAGTATAGACAAATCTGTGCCTTCAGTTGTCAAACTGGAGTCAGGAACCATGAGATCCAGCAATGCTCTCTTGAAGAGCTGAGCCTCAGAGCTGGTGTTTGTGTCTCCCTTGGATATTCCTCAGACCACTGGGACCAGTGACTAGAAATCAGTTCTGGACTGCAGGATCAAATATTTGGTGCCAAAATCCTTTATCAAATAAGGGCTCCATCAGACCGTAAGCTGTAGTATCCTTTTTGGCTCGACACAACTAATACCACTGAGCCACAAACCCAGCCTCCTTGGAAACCTGGTAGGGGCAAGATGGTCTTGATATGAACAGACTGGAGCCTTCTCCATTAGGAACTCTATAAGCAGAAGCACCTGACTTCTGACAGTAGAAAGCTGTGCTAGAGTTTCTTTTTGTTGTTTGAAAAGCTGCTCGTTCAGATATTCCACTGAAATAAGGATTTCTCTTTCATTTCTTCCTAAAAAGAAATTCTGCCAAATGTCAGCAGTGGTGGAAACTCTGAGCTCAGTGTATGCACAGAAAGAGCAATACCAACACTGGCCCTGAGCATTGGCAAAGATGCTCAGCTGTGTTTTGAAAGGGCCACCTCCAGGAGCAAAGGACAAGTTCAACAACACAGTGCTCAATATTTTCCAGAGTTTGCTGCAAGTGCTGATCATTTTCATACTTTCAAGACTTATTCCATCAAGCCGTAGAAGGAAATACCACCAACATAAATGTCAGAATATTCCGTTTGCATCCGGTTCTCCTTGGGCATGGGTAGTTTGCATTTTTTACATCACAGCTATAATGGTTAAAGCATGGTATTCTGCCTATCATAACAGTGGAATTAGTTCCAGCAAACACTTTAAAAGACCCTAGGAAAGGAGAAGCAAAGTGGCTGGATTACTAGCAGTTCTAAATACACATCAGAAGAACTTCTTTTAAAATTCTAATGACACATTTGGATGCAGGCAAAAACCCTAATTCATGGTAGCACTAGGCAGCAAAAAGTACTGCAGATTAGTTTAAGTTAGTGACAGGAACCCAGTAATCTTCTTCCTAAAAAGACAAGTTATTTCACTGGATATACAAGAAGGAACTACTAATCTGGGTTTTCTATTAAAGTAAACAAGGGATGAACATCCATTTCCTAAAGTTTAAGAATTAACTGTTCTTTGTCCTGTGCATTTTGTTGGTCTTCATACGCCCACCGAGTTTTCTCTCTGCTTGCTATTTTTTTCCCATGGATTTATGTGGCATATATTTAGCAAGGAATAGGTTTTGGATAGTCTTGCTATAGTAAAATCATATGAGCACCACCCTCTTTCATAAGTAATTTATCCACCCAGCTCTTCAGCCCCTAAAAATTAACTGCGCAAACCTGACTTATTAAAATAATGACATAGCTCAATCCATTATTTCTTTTACAATGGGATGCTAGGCTTTTTCCTGCGTATATATTTAAATAAATATTAAATGTGTTTTTGTGGGATATGTACATTATGTAAAAGGACGTCTACATTGGGCACCTTAAGATCAAGCCCTTTTCTCATTAAAATAAATGCCAGAGTGTTGGCCAGACTGTACTGCCTGCTGTTAAATATCCTGGACTTTCTCTGTGTAGACCTTGTCTTGACAGTAAGAGTCTGAATTGTGATCATTGACTATCACTGAACTTCCACATAACTGAGCAAGCAATCTCCTTCTAATATGAAGAGATGTTACAGGGAGCTTTGCAAATCATGGCTGAGTGATGTCACTGCTGCTGTGATTTCATGATCGTTCCTATTGCGGGTTTAGGCAATGTGTCTACACATATGTAATAACAGTGAAAATTACAAAAACAAAGCCCAGGAGTGCAGAAGCACTCGTATCAGGGTATCTTTGGAAAATGGCCAGTTTAGCAGAGAAGTCAAAATCTTGTTTGTTGTACCTGTAGTTTACTACAAACCCTAACAAACTGTTAGGTCATATTTGGAGTTAGACGCAATTCACTTTGCTTTCTGATCAATGTTCTTAAGTATTAAAGAAGAAGAAAAGTCTTCCAAAGCCAAACCAGCAGCATACTTCTCCTGCCAATTCCTTTTGTTCCCAGAAAATACTTAACCATTTTCACACCTTTTTGGAGCAAACAAGATCCTTGTGCTAGCACAAGCTATTAGCGTTTAGTCTGTGTCTGTATACGAGCTCATAGCATTGGAGACAGGTAAGACTCAGGGGAGTCTCAGTGAACCCCCTCATGGCATGAATGGGCAAAACAGACACACAAACTTGCGTGCTGTGCAAAAGTACACTTGGAGGAAACGATTAAATGAAAATTTTAAAAACTTTCAATTTAATATTAAATCTGGTTCCCCCCTCAAAAAAAAAACCCCAACCAAAAACAAACCCCAAACTGCCTGAAAATACTGGTTTGGTTGGGTAGAATGTGTCAGTGGACAAGCCTGGAATGTCAACTCAGATTTCAGTTGTTCCGAGTGTAACCCATGGAGTTTCAGATAGAAGGATTTTTCAACAGAGAAAAAAATATTTATTTGTGATATTATGGACACCTAAAGACACATATATGATTTTGTGGGCCTGTTTTGTGACTTGCTCTATTGATCTGTACAGATGTATATGTGTATTGCAGATTCCATATAAAAACAAAATAGAAACCTCTCCTACTGAAGGAACAATTTGAGGGGATGCGAGCTGGATGTAGGGTAAATACAGCAATCTTGCCATAACACTAAAGGGTGGAGTTTCCTAACTTTCAACATTCCTGTACGTGTGTTACTACTGGCTGCTGTACTCTTTGGTGAAGAGGAGATAAATAGCTTCAGATGCTGAAGACAATATTCAGATACCTTTCTGCCAAATGACATTCAGCATTCCTGACTCTGCTTGAAAAAAACATTTAGTAGACACTTTAATTTCAGTAATTAGGATAATATCCATGTTTAAGACATGAAATTTAAAATGTTTAACTGAATCATGTATTTCTTCCATGTGCTCTGGAGGTCTTCTGACATTTTTCAAATGTTGATTACTTAAAAGTCCAAGTATAATGCCACATTAGTATTCAGAAAGAATGTTTGAATCTTCATGCGTTATTTGATCAGGCTAAGTATGCATCCCACTTTGATTAAGACTTGGCTGATCCTGGAGTAAAATCATTAAACATTCATAAACGACCATTGCTTTTTCTCTTCCTCAAGAATGTACTGACACATTTTATGCAATTATTTGTCTCAAGTATCTTCCTGAACTTTTAACCCCCTTTACATTCTCTTATGCCTGCTTATATTAAGTAAAAAAATCTTCATTTCAAAGCATTTTTAAAAGCTAATATACAATTCATTTGAGTTCAGTGAAAGTAAAATTATGAAAAAGCACCCTGTCATGGTAGGGCTCATTACTAATTAACTATATGGGTGGTTTTCTTTGAGGAATAATTCCTTTCAATTCTTTAATTCCCAGGTTAAAATGTCTTTGAGTCTAGGCTTATCTTTTAGAAATATGTTTCTGAAAGTAATAGCCAGATAATGTTGTCCTCCAAGGTAAAGTCTCATATCGCTTACATCTCCTGCTCACACGTCTCAGCTCAATGACATGAGGATAGACAGGGAATTTAATCTACCACAGATTTTTTTCTTCTTTTCTTTTCGCCTGACTTCCTAAGCACACAAGCTTTATGCTGCTTTTAGCTCTCCTCTAGCCTCATCCCTCCATTCTGTCTCCTTATTTGTGCGTTGTCTGATGTGAGAGGAAGAGGGACGTTTCTGGGGCTCCAAGCAGTGCACGGAGCCCACCTCCAGCCCCGGCTGTGCCACAGCTGCCAGGCACCATCGTCTCTTCCCAAGGGCAAGACCCAAACGGCCAGAAACCAAGCCTTGTCCTTGTGGTGCTCGTGGACCTGTTCAAGCACATGTATAAGCCTGTCCCACCCGTTGGGGGTTGTCTGGTACTATACGGAGAAGTGGTATGGAAGGAGACCTGCTCACAGTCCAGCGAGACCCATGGACAGTGGCTTTCCCTTCCTCTTGTGCTTTGTGTTCTCGTGCTCTAACTCCGAGCTGGAGATGTAAAAGCCCCAAAGAAACAGATGTAAGCAATTATGTTCAGAGTCTGTAATATTTTCATGCTGAAATACTTAGAAAGCAATTGGGATCTGTAGGTATGCAAAGCTGGGAGAGTAACCAGCCTTTTTCCATCATTTATTCTAAATGTAAGAATTCAGTTTTAGAAATCTATATGAAATGCTCTTAAATATCCAGTCTTTTTATTAAAGCATCTTTATTTAATGTGTTTAAAAAATTCAGATGTGTGCTCATTATAATTAAAACTGATGATAAAACCCCCATTGGCTTCAAGAGCAGGGATTAATCAAAATACTTAATTATTCATTACTGGAAAAACACCTGCACAGAATTTTAGGTTATCAGACTTGTTTGCTTTTGATGCCTTGGTTTAACTTCAATGTATATTGAAGCCTAAGTAGGATTTTGGTACAAAATAGGAAGGATATGTCTACACTGGAGAAGGAAGACATGCAATTTATATTCTCAGTAAAAGTTAGATTGGCTTCATTTAAAGGTAGACTATAAACCTTCCTGTATTAATGGTTTCTAAAGATTAAGAAAGATGTTTTTGTTAGTTGTTTTTCTTAGAGATTCTTCCCTGCCCCCTCTTTTACTGCTGCTTGCTTTAATTAGAGAACTAACGCATTACTGACATCACAGATAACAGGAAACAAACTTTTAGTCATTAAGAAAAAATGAGAATTTTAATCAAATGATTAAAACAATTCAGAGTGGCTTGGTTTTTAAATACCTTTTTCTATCAGAAACCAAGAGTGGAGTAATCTCTTACGTGTCTGTGCATTCAGAGCACAGGATTTGGAGTTAGTCATCTGTGATTCTTTGATGCTGAAAACTGAAAAATAGGTATTGCTGATATTTCTCTTTACAGCTCTTTAAAGAGCAAAAAAACCACATACTCTTTTTTTCAGTCTCCTCCTTTACAGTCATTAAGGCTATAAAGCAAAATTTTTCAGTGGATAGCTTGCTTTTACGTAGTTAGGATTCTTAGTTGAGCCAAGAGAACAAGGAAATTTTCTCCTGCTCCTCTGATTATGTTGCTTACAGTCACGTGTAATCTGAGCGTAGTCAGTACTAGCTGAGTATATGAGTAACAGGGTCCTAATTTCTGTTTCAGAAAGAAAAGTGAAGTACACCCTTTGACAAGCCATCATGGGGACTTGTTTTCAAATATTTTGCAATGTTTTTTTGTCATCTGGTGCTTTGCTACCTAAATGACAAGCTTTGTATCTCATGTTTGATAAAGTTTTTATTTTTGCTCAGCTGTTAAGTAGTCACTCTTGAACAAAGTTTCTAGAAACTATTTGTGTTATTTGACTTTTATATATGTATTTGATGGGCAACTTGTGGTAATTTTACCAATGCATTTTTTTCCTGGATGAAGCCTTTAGTATTACAGACAAAGGAAATTTAGAAGTCTTAAAAGATTACCATTCTTGATACAGCTGTGAAAAAATAGCTGTTGTCCAAAAAAAAACCCATCAGGTATTCTGACTTCCTTCACTGTCCTCAAGGTTATCTAAGGACAAACACATGAAAAAACAGAAAAGTCAGGATAACTTTGGCTTTGGAAAAAAGAAAAAGAAAAAAATTAACAGAATTTCAACATCTCTTTTATAGATGAAAAAAAAAGCCTGAGTGCTGCTTTTCCAGATTTTCCTCATTTGAACCACAGGATTTTCTGACATTGTTATTTATAACTATGATGTTGTCAGCTAGATCTATACCTATGTATATAAACATCCATGCTTATTTTAGAGTAACTATCTGCAAGTATAACTTTCAAAAATGTATTAAAATGTCATTAACCTGCTAATATTTCAAACCACTCTCACATATATCTTCTCCCTGGTTTGTTACAAAGAAGTTGTCTATGATTTATGTCTTGATGGAAACAAATTCCTTGTAAGTAAAATTTTTACCTTATTAACTTTCAGGATCTATACAGCAAGAATAGACTAGAGAACTGCAGGTGAGGATGCCTGTAAAACCCTTTCACTGTTAATATACAGAAGTCTATTCAGAACTGTGAAGTTGAATTTCACTTGCTGAGTACCCGTGAAGCTGGTGAGGCTGCAAGAAAAGACAGATTTCAGGTAGTTTCATCTTTAGAAATTGCTCTGTGATCTTTGACAATTATGCACTATGACTTTGCTGAGACTTGTGTATGACTTCCACGTATGGTTTGCTGCTTAACGCCTTGTTGGAGGGAGCTTCAGTGGCAAAACAGGGAGATCTAGGTCTGGAAGGGTTCAAGTGTCAAGAGTCTGCGTCATATCTCATCTTGCTCCACTTATCTTTAAGGGTTTGGTTTTGGGCTTTTGTTCAGTCTGGGTTAAGAGCAGTAAGTCCATTTAGTGCAAAACACTGCTTTGCTGATGGGGCTGTAAAGGTGGTGCTAGCTAGTGCCAAGTGTTTGTAACCAGCCTTGCTATCAGAACATAGCCTGGCTACCATCCATGATGATCTAGTTTTCTCAGTCTCCCACCTTGTTAGTACTGCAGGAGCAGAACTGCCTTCCTAAATGTGGAAGAAAATTCTTGCTACCCAAAAAGTCTCTATATTGCCATTGAACAGAAAACACTTTTCTGTAACATAACTTGTGCACGGAAAATGATGTCCTCACTCCTGCATAAAGCTTCAGACTGGATGGAAACTGTTGTGGCAGTACTAAAGATACATTTATTCCTTGCCCAACTCACGCTTTTTGTTGCTTGTGTTGACACACAAGTTCAGTGGTGCTATGGCTATGCAAGTTGCCCCATCACTGTTTCTATGACAGTAACAAGGATCAGTAAAACGTCTGTTTGTGGATGTGTGCTGGTTTTCATTTAGCAGCATCTACAGCCGTAAAGCCCATAATGTTTAAGTGGCTTCTACGGCGGGCAGAATTACCGATCGCTTAATAATGCAAAGTAAAGTGAAGGCACAGATTCTTTATTGTGGTGAAAAATTAGCACTTAGGTACCAAATATACACCACAGTGCCCCCAAACTGCCTAATTTAGCAACTGCGGTCCTTGATTAATATGTTAAATATGTGGGACATAATAGGTCAAATTTAGTGTATAAAAAGTTCATTGAAAAGTTTTGAAAGGGTTACAGTAAGAAGGCCTTAAAACATGAGGTTTTATTTTGGTATCAATATTCTAAATGAACTGGTTGAAACCAAACTGTTTCTGTCGCTGCAGCAGTGAGTTGCACAGGCAGGTGATGTTCTGCGTTAGGTGATATTACAGACTACTACACTGATAATAGAAAGCTCTGTCATTGCAACATACTATTTGCACAGCAGTGGGAACATGTCCTACAGTAACTCACATTTTCTTTTAGCTGCTGCCACTTGGGCGCTGTAAAACATCCACAGTGGTGAGGAGGAATCTGGTGCTTACTTTGAAAATCCTCGGGCAGAAGACGCTCTGGTTTGCGTACGATGTCTAGCAAACCACACCATTCTCTGAAGCACTTTCTTTCTCAAATAGAAACATTACTCCTTTTTTCCTGTGGAGCTGCCTGGTTTTCAGCATGGAAAAAAACAGATTAGAAAAGCCTCCGAGACTTAAAAAAACTAACAAATGTGAAATTTGTCGATAAGCATCTCCTTGTTTTGGAGGGTGGTCCTTCCTCCCTGAAGGCAGGAGAGTTACATTCTGCTATGGGTGATAAAACGTCCCCTCTCTCTGTGTCTTGAAGACGTTAGGTGCAGACCTAAAATATTTAACTCTATGTGTAATTTTTGTTTGGAACAGTTATTCCAGATGCAATAGGTGTGCGTAGCAGTTTGAATTCAGGGATGACCACTGTAGCTTGTTCTCATTGTGCCCTCCTGGGGGGGTGAGGGACTGGAAGCACAGAGCACGGTGGTGGTTGCTGATGTCTCCACCAGCCTCAGTCCTTTTAGTTTCCCGTAGCTTTGCAGACACTCTGTGCCACCTACGTGATAATGCAATTCTTAGTTGCAGATGTAGCAGGAAGTGCCCAACTGCAAGTCATCTTTTAACCATTCAACTCCAAAAAAATGTTTCATGAAGTACTTTCTATTTTTTAAAAAATGACCTTTAGAAATCTGCAAGAAAACCTGAGTTTTGGGCCTAAATATCTAGCAGATTTTGTCATTATACTTACTAAACCGCATCATTATTTTTGGAGCTCACGTTAGTGTTGCAGAAGCTGCTAGAGCACTTCAGTAAATCAGGAGGAGGGAAACTGGGAGGAGAATTAAGTCCTCTGTTTATGTCCATTGGCCTGCAGGCATAACTACATACCTCCAGTGCACTCAAGGGACTAACAGTAACAGCTTGCCAAATACACTTTTAATTCCTTGTGACTTAGCAGATAACTTAGGGGCCTCACACTTACATTTTCCTGCCCTTCCACTTTATATTTTCAAGTGATCTATTTTTCTGTGCGAGCTCTGTGTTGTTTATATTAGCATTTTTTTAAAGCCCTGGTTACAGACCAGTGGTGATAGGCAACTCAGTCCTCAAACTGTTCACAGTTGGAATTTTTTGTTATGACAAGGATAAGAATGGGGAGGGAGCAGAGGGTAGATGGGAATCTGGGGAGTTCCCTGCTTACACACCGTCTCGCAAAGATCAGATCTGGAATCAAAATTAAATCCAAATCTTTTACTTTCTTGCATATCAATAGTCTATGATTAAAATCCAGTATCTGTGGCTCAAAATTAATTTAATTAGCCTAATTTTAATAGGATAGCTTTAAATATTCATCTACATTGTCCAGGGGCCACCTAAATTAAGCTGATTGAAAACTGCTCATAAATTGCACATGTACATTGAACCTTTGTGCCCACGCTTGCTTTTGAGTGGAGTTCATGTGCAAAAAACCTTCTTTCCCTTAAAGCCAATTCATATGTTGGAACAACTGCAGCCAATACAGTGACAACATGTGCCATTTGCAAACAGATGAGAACAACAAACAAGTCAAATTTGTTTTCAGGAAAAATACAAATGATCCTGGTTGATGCCTCACCATTACTGTGCTCTTGACTTAGCAGGGCCCAGCTCATCTTCTCACAGGCTCAGCTGCATCCCTGCTATCAGTCAAACTGACCAGAATTTTAACACTGAGATAAGCAGAATATGTAAATGTGGTCCTGCATCCAAATCCATCAATGACAGCGTTCAGTCTTCTCTGTGCAGGAGCGTAAGAGCCCGGAGTGAGCCCTAACCTGTCAGAGTGGATCTTTACGTTTCCTGTGGTGGCTCAATATCTGCTCTGAATACCCCCATTAGAAACACTAACTGCTTAGATTGATCACCTCTGAATTGTGGCTGGCTGTCGTTATGGTAGAGCTTGCTAAGATGCGAGAGCAAAGGAGTGGACCTGATTAGACAGAAGCCGCCTCTGCTCTTATTTCCCGCGGGAAGGCATAAGAGGGGGGTGTAAGCTCCTAATGCTCCCAGAGAAACAGGGCTGCTTGGGAAGAGGGTTGCAAGGCCCTTTGTGCAAGAGCCAGGCTTCAACAGATGACACAGGAATGTCCTGGGGTCCCAAGGCTGGAGGACTGAGCTCTGGGCTAGCAGCCACAAGAAAAGGAAATTCCAGCCTGCTGGGGAATTGCTGGCATGAGCAACAGGGGTGTGGGAGGGAAGGCCGTGAGTTTCTTCCCTAGCACAATTTCCTTTTCTCTATTAAACCACAGTACGGCTCCAAGCACTTCGAGTACTATTAACTCCTTCAGGCTGCCAGAAAAAATACAAGGAGTAGTTCATCAGGAGTGTGAAAGGGGAAAACCCTGCATATAATAATAATGCAGGACCAAGATATATAAACAATATTTTCAATAATGAGGTCACTCAAATATTTTCAGTTTGTTCTTGTTTATTTATTCTAGGTAAGCATGCCTGCTTTGCCGTTCTTCTTTCGTATGGAACGTTAGTTCTTGGTATATTTTGTATTCTTTAACTTTCCTGCTTGATTTAACCATTTGAGACATGACTTCTTAGAGAAATTAGGTTAAAATCCCATAAACCACCAGAGCTACACATCTAGAGACACGTGGTGTTCAGAGCCAATATTTCTGGTAGAATAAAGCTGCAGAGCACATGACTATATTTTCATTTTATCCTCCTGACTTTCCATGTTGCTGATATACAGTCACATGAAAAACGGTATTCCTACTGCTTTTTGTGTGAAATCAAAAGTTCTATTTTCTATCAATTTGTTTCTCAGATTTTTTTTTTCCAAATTCATACATCCAAGAAACAATTAAATCAATTTTGTGTACTCCAAAGTTGTTTTTAATGCCTTATTGTCAGGAAGCAAACAAGTCTCCAAATGTAGAATGTCCAGATCTAGAGTCATTACGATTATCAGGCAGTTTGAATTTATTTGTGTTTATCAGCTGGAGGTCTTAGAGAAGCACATAGAAGCAGTTTATAATAAGAGGCATTTTTTATTTCAGTGTTTATGGCACTTGAAAATGAAGACATGGTAAATGTCAAAGTATTTTTCAGATTTAAAAATAAAAAAGAAATACACATCCTTCCTTCATTTTTTTTCCCCAGCTAGCTCTAAAGACTGTATTTGCTCTACTTCTAAAATGATTCCTTCACAGTAAGATGATACCAAAGGACTCAGTGCTCCAATTGCAACCAAGATGACTGAGGGATTGGAGCATCTCCCTTATGAGGAAAGGCTGAGAGAGCTGGGACTCTTTAGCCTGGAGAAGAGAAGGCTGAGGGGAGACCTTATTACTACTTACAAATATCTAAAGGGTGGGTTGAAGGAGGATGGAGCCACACTCTTCTCGGTGGTTCCCAGTGACAGGACAAGGGGCAATGGGTGCAAGTTGGAACATAGGAAGTTCCGTTCCAACACACAAAAAAACTTCTGTACAGTTCGGGTGACAGAGCACTGGCACAGGCTGCCCAGGGAGGGTGTGGAGTCTCCTTCTCTGGAGATTTTCAAAACCCGCCTGGATGCAGTCCTGCTTTAGCAGGGGAGTGGGACTAGATGATCTCTAGCGGTCCCTTCCAACTCTGAAAATTCTGTGATTCTGTAATGCACAGTGCCATCCATGCCCTTTCTTGACATGGTCTAACAAGTCCCTTTTGTACCGTTAGCAAGGTAAGGTGTGGGTCCAAGTGGTCCATGCTGACGTGGCCAGAGGTGGCTTTAGTGCCACCTGAGACGCAGGCACTGCCTGCTCGCTCATAGCGTGGGAGAATCGCAGCTGATGCGCTGCGGTGTACACTCAAGGAGGCTTCTCCTTTTGTTCTTGTAATACTGTTGCTCGTCTTACAGAGTTCAGCAATGGCAGAAATTGTGGCTGTTTCTATGTAATTCCTCCTATACCAGTGGATGACAAACAGGAATGGAGTCACAAGGTCAGGTTTTTCATTCATTTCCATTTGTTTCTCAGAGTTCTTAGGTCACAGTTTTCTGTTTGGGCCCTGAAAAGAAATCACAATGCACACAGACATCCTTCCAAGGAAACAGTTATGTAGACTTTATAGACTTAAATGCAAAAGAAAATGTTAGTGAGGGTCACTGAAGTATTAAAGATGTTTTGGTACCATATCCAGGATATTTGTATCAGACCTGTGTAATGTTGCTAAAAAAAAACCCCCACTGCATCTCCCACCATCCTCAGAAATACCTGATAACACTTTTTTCAGTAAATGCTTTAAGATATGTTCATTTAGGTGTTTTGTATCAGGTATTCCTACCATTGGGAGAAGTTGTAAATAGATTTCTGAACACTGTAGCACTTTTTATTATAAATTTCCTCATTTCTTGGCTACAATAAATTGATCAAAAATTCACTCAGTAAAGCGTTACAGATTTCCATCTTCAGAACTTAAAATGTTTTAAAATAGTAAAAACTTATACCCAGATAACAATTATATAGGCTAGTAAAAATGAAAAATAGCTAGGGAGTTCAATTAATGGACTGCTGATTTTTATTTTTTTTTTTGTATAATTAATCAAGAGAGTCCGTGCAAAAAGGTTTTATATCAGTATTTTATGGTGATATTGATGTTCTCCATTGCTGACATAACCCTAACTGCTATTCACAGCAGTAGTAATAGGCTTCAGGAATCCCCATGCACCATATTGTATAGGTATTTATGTACTTACATGTATTCCCGTTCAGAGACTGATAAAAAAATTTAAAAGGTTGTCTCCTAAAGCATAAATCCTATCACAAAAGAGGTTTTGTGAGAGATGCAGAGAACGTGTTAAAACAAAATGTCTAAAAGACTACTGTTTTTCAAAACAGATGTGATAGGCCCCTATGAAATCATTTCCTACTGCTATCGTGCTGATTAGCTGCACAGATTGTGTTACTGGTCTCTTGAACAGATGGTCCATACTTCTCTTGTAAACTCCAGAGTTACTGGACAACAGAGGTATTTAATTTTGAGGTCCTTTAAAAAAATGATCCTGTTTTAGATTTATTTCTTGATGAAGACTTACATATTTTTACTGCGGAGTAGTATTTGTCCAAAGCTTAAATCCCTACCACTTTATTTCTGGAACGATTCACAGGCTTTGTCTCCAACTTTTGCTGCGTTATATTGGTCTGGCTGCCAGCTCCGAGTGCTTTGTTTTATTTTCTGTCCGGTGGCTGCTATACTCCACCCACCTCCCTGCGAGTCCTGCGACTGAAAAGAAGGCAGCATAAGGCAAGCTTTGCTCACAATAGCATCTTCTAGAAGACCTTGGATACTTTCAGTCTCTTTGCGTTTTTTTTCTTGGGTAAGAAAAGAAGTATCGTTTCAATGACTACCTTGAGAACTTCTAAGTAAATATAAATAGCTGCACGAACCAACTTTATGACTACGACCAGTCTTAGTATGATACAATCCAGCGGTCGAGTACAGAATACACAGCTCACTCCCATCTGTCTTTATGTAGCACATAGTTTTGTCTGGCAGGGTGGATCATGCATATATATTTAAGTATGTTTAAATATTTCCTGGCAGTATAAGACAGGACTGTAACAACTATCAATGCTGCAAATTGCATTGAACATTTTATGAACTCAAAATTTATGTTGCTGTTTAGTTTTGGTTTGCTTTTCTGCCATGTGTGTTCTTAGAAAGGCCTCGAGCTGACAATATATCAAGAAAGTTCTAAGTTAACAACTTTACTGCCTTATTTTATATTTCTAAAAATTATGTTGGAGAATTTAGTACCTGTGAAACTCTAATAGCTTTAGGGCTAAATTCAATACAAGGATCTATAGCAGCACAGCTAGTACACACCGTGGCAGATGGATAAAGTAGCTGCAACTCCATTTGCTCAGAAGGAGTTGCATAAGTCAAACCTGAGTGCAAAAGCTGTGAGTTTCTGGTAAACATATAGACATACCAGGCACAGTCCCATATGCGCTGCAGGGCTCATCCAAGCACTCTTCCAGCTCTTCCCACATCGGGAAGGATGCCCTTTCCCTTCCTCCCAGACAAAATTCAGAGAAGCAGCTTTCTGGATGTAGGGACCTCAGCTGTGACATAAGAGCATAACTTAATAATTGTCTCCAAATGACTGTGTAACTTGACTATAGCCAGACCACAGAGCGCCCTCCCCTATCCCCTCCGTGTTGGCTGGCAGCATCACTGCGTTTCTGGCAACGTTTCTCTCAATCATGCAGCAAATATGAGTGGCAGATATGCAATAGGATAATCCCATCATATTATTTGTATGTCTGAGGTCATCCAGACTTCATAGATCTGACATAATGAAATATTAATTCTTTTTTTTTTTTTTTTGTAGCTGACGTTCCTTGTTCATTGTCTATGTGAAGGTCTAGCACGTAGGATACTGAAAGTAAAGGCTTTGTCTTGCAGATTGATCCTGAGTGTATATTCACACATGCTTGAAGGAGCTATATTTTTACACTTCTTGCTGAGCACGTAATGGGATGTAAATTCCCTGACTCACCATGTAGGAAAATGGCTTACACAAAGGGTTTTCTCTTTCTCTGTCATATATTTCAAGAAAGCCAGGTCTCTGCTTGCTCTTTTACCTGATTTAGTACCCTCTCATCCAGAAGAGACCAGGGAAGGTACCTTTCTTGCATAGTTTTTATTACATTCTGAAATAGCCTCTTAGCATCTTCCCTGGGTTTAAATTTTGACTGAGATAAGCCATTTGAGGAGGCAGATCTGAAGACAAATTCCTACAAGTGAAAACTGACCCCAGAGCCCAGGGAGTTCTTAAGGAAAATCTTGAGCTTCGTATTACACAGAATTAGCATCTTCCTCGCTCTGCTGTCCTGCGGGCACTTTTCTCAGAGAGGGTGCTTAGGCAGAAACTGCAGTTGCACATTGTCTCATGTATTTCTTCACAGAAAGAGATGACATGGCTCTATTGCATTCCTTTTCCCCTTTGTTACCAACTTACAAGCTTTTCCTACAAATCTGTAAATCTTTATTAGGTAAATTGAGATGCCTGTTCTGCAACAGAGGATCTGCCGGTGCTTGTAATCTCTGAGAAGTTATATTCTAGCATCCAAATAGTTCATCTTTTTCCGTAAGAAGAGAAGCTCAGGGAAGAGACATGCCTGTTTGTTATATTTACAGCTTTTTTATTTACAGTTATATTTATGCTTTAGCATGCTCTTTTGCATCACTGCTGCTCTCTGCTCTTCTCCACAGGGAAGGAATTGCGATTGTAAAGGGGTGACCTTATGTGTTGTTATTAATTGACACTTCCACATAGAAGTTAGCACCTCTATGACAGGCATGCAGAGCACCTGCTACTCGGGATACAATGCAGACAAGCAAGTTACCAACAGTGTCCAAATGTGGGCAGTTCCTTCGGCCAGGCCAAGCAGAAGTACACACATACGTCAGCCTCCAAGACAAAGGAATATTCCTGAGGATGTTAATGGGAAAGTAAGTTGTGTTTCCAGAACGTGTGATGTTTAACACAAGTCACATTTACTGGTCCTCTCCGAGTACCACGGGCCTTCCAACTGCAGGAAGCAGGTGGATGGAAAACTCTCCTGGGATGTCTAAATATGGGGAAGTTCAATTTTTTTACATCTCCAGGACCCAGAAGATTTCATTTTCTCTCAAATATTTTTTTATTTGCTTTGTCAATCTCTTAACATTAGAAAATTTAGAAATCGATGGGATTGCTTTACAATATTGCTTGAGTTTATATGCTGTTTTGGCACATAAGTCAGACTTTAGAGGGACCGGCTAGCTTAGAAATTATCTCAAGGCTGTAGCAAGAACATAACTACTTATTTTTCAGTATAGCTGTTCCTTGAACCTTCAGCTTGATCTCATAGTGTCGATTTATAACCTCCTTGATGCTAAACCAGCATTTTCAATATCATCTGGAGGAGGGCCATGGATCTGCCTGCTGTGGGATTCATCAAATCATCTTTCTGATAAATAGTAGGCAGTTAGACTGCCAATAGTCTAAAGTAATACTCAGGGAGCAAAATAAACTATCTGCAGAAAAAATGTTATCCTTTATTTCATAATAATAAATGACAACATAGTTGTGTTGAATATCAACATTTCTGGCAGTAAGGCCTTGTACATAAAGATAAAAAGTTCTCTGGCATGTAAAGAGCGCTATCTAAGAAAAATTTAAAAAACCTTTGCTGCTTCAAATACTTTCCCCCATATTCAGTGTCACTGTTGGGTTGCAGAGGACTGGGTGAGGTGCTGCAGAGGGTGTAACCAGCTGGCACCCGGCATTAGGTTTCTTTGCTCTCTGTTAGTGAGTCATTGGACCTCCCTCACATGTTTTCTTCTGGGAAATTAATTTTCCTCGAACCTTCTCTCGCTCAGGGCTCCTCAGAGGCTTTGCTTGTAGAGTCTTGGCCTTGCGGCTTCTGGGAGCTTGACAACACAGGTCAAATCCAGAGACTCAAGTACCCAAACTTGAGGACCGAGAAGGGAATGTTGCTGGTGCAGCCTTTACTCCATTGAGTATATTGGACCTGGGTGGTCTCTGTGTCCTACGAGGACAGGCTGAGAGAGTTGGGGTTATTCAGCCTGGAGAAGAGAAGGCTCCGAGGAGACCTTATTGCGGCCTTTCAGTACTTAGAAGGGCTTCTAAGAAAGACGGGGACAAACTTTATAGCAGGGCCTGTTGTGATAGGACAAGTGGTAATGGTTTTAAACTAAAAGAGGGGACGTTTAGACTAGATATATGGAAAAAATTGTTTACAATGAGAGTGGTGAAACACTGGAGGAGGTGGCCCAGAGAGGTGGTAGATGCCCCATCCCTGGAAACACTCAAGGTCAGGTTGGACGGGGCTCTGAGTTGAAGATGTCCCGGCTCATTGCAGGGGAGTTGGACTAGATGACCTTTAAAGGTCCTTTCCAACCCAAACCATTCTATGATTCTATGTCCCCAGGGTGGTTGTAGGGAGTATCTTAAGGAGGCATTTCCTCCAGGCAGAGGCAGGAGCCCTGTGCTACAGGGTAGCCTTCACCCCGTGAGGGAGAGACATGCTCTGGAAATGGAGGCTACCTCTATTCTCCTGTGGTGCCTCCCAGAACTCAGCATGCTTCAGTCTCAGGGGCTGAATGTTGGTTCAATTGCTCAATCAATGCTTGTGCAATTTGAAACTCTGGCTGCAAGAAGTCTTTTTACTTAATGTATATTTGGACCAGGGAATAGTGCCACTTTTCTTATGGAAACAATCTTGCTGAATGAGAGTAAATGGTACCTATAAAGTTAGCCTTCCTAACCTGTAAAACGTATCACAAATGGGTGGAAAAATGTTTCCTGCAAGCTCCTTTTCAATCCTTTCAGAGGAGAAATAAGTTTGTGGTTAACATATATAAGATCCTGAAGCCTGTGAGTTTGGCATTTACTAGCTTTACGCCAATGAGAGAACCACAAATGTACACGTAGCGACTCCTCTTACGGAAATGTCATTTTCTTCACTCTGCAAGAGCCAGAAATGTTTCCATCAAGTGGTGTGGTGGCACTTACCACCACAAATGAAGATCTTTGATGAAATCACATGGATAGGTTTGTTCAAACTGTACAGTATATAATTTGCCCGCTCCACAAATGGAAACAAAAGAAATTGGTGTCAGATGGCTCTTGCGGGATGGTGTGTGTCATGTTGTTTATCTAAACAGATCAATGATGCTTGGAACCTACTACACAGCTTAATTCATGTTGGAAATAGAAAATGGAAGCTAAGTAATTAAGCGCTCGAATAGTAAAGCCCCAAAATTTTTGCCCTTTTTTTGCCTGCTTAAGGTTTGTATTTAGGAGTAAACATTTCCACTGTGACCTAGTGACTGTAACCAAAGTGTAAACAGCTTGCACTGGCAGTGCTAAGTGCCATCTAGAACCGATCTATTTAACAGTTCAGACTGAAGCCACTATCCTATTGGGAGAACTCAGCTAAAAAGATATTTCTTAGGTACAATTATTTTGAAGCAATTATTTAAATTACTGTTACTGTTCAGAGCTTGTTAGAAGTAAAGGAGTGTAATTTTACTTCAAGAAAACCCATGGAAGTTTTTGCCCCTCAACTTACAGCCAGGCAGCTGGGAAGCTCCCTGGGGCGCCCAGGATCTCAGGGAGAGAGGGAATCTGCAAAATCTCTCACAATTCCCTGCATTCAGTGCTGTGAGTACGGCTCCGTGGTTTAATCCTACAGGTCCATTTTTGCAACTCGGTATTTATACACCTTCGGCTATCAGGGTGTAGCTGATCTGGAGATGCATACCACTCAAGATGGGTGAGAGTCTTAAAGTAATTTTGCCAATCTTAGAAGAAATCTTGTAGAGAGACGTGTAAAAGTTATTCGAGACATAACTTAAGGCAGGACAAATTCTAATGAAATGATTAAACCAGTAGTATGAATTAGCAACATGGGTGTTTTTTGGGGAACACAAATATTAAAAATAATTCAGAACAAAACCATAGAAGTTTTTAGGTAATGATCAAGGTGTTATCCTGTTGTGACTATGAGCAATTAAGACATAGTCTTGCTGAAGTACCAACAGTGGGTTAAGTTTGGTAAGTAAACATGGGAAACGCACCACTGGATTTTAACTTCAGTGGAAATTTGCATAGCTGATACCAACATAATCATAAACATATTTAATTTTGGTTTTAAGTGCCTTTGCTACTTATTTCTTTAAGGTATATTATTTTTTCCTGTGTCAGTAAGTAGGTGTAATAGCCCGAAACCAAAAAACTTAGCTACATACTTCACTCCACTTTTGATAGGTAAATTTTGGGAAGGATCAGGAAGCACTGGCTCCTTAGCAGTCCTTTGGGAACTGCCATACGTTAGGAGTTCAGTTTATGGAATTTTTCTACTTTTGCTTTTATATTATTAAGATGACAGACATAAAACATGGGTGACTTGGACAAATGTGGGGTGACTTGGACAAATGTGGTTTATTTCAATAAGAGCAAACAAAAAGGCAGTTTTCTTACGCTAACTAGAAGTGCTTCTTAAACTTCCATGCAGCTTTGTTAGCAAAGTAGTCTGTCATCAAATAAAGATGAAAAAAAGTGAAAGTGAGTCAGTCTCAGCTTCTGCCCAGTAATGAACTGAATGAGTTGGGAAGAAACTTATCTCAGGCTGAGCAGAGATATTAGGCACTGCAGATGTGACATCCCTGTATTTTTTTTTTAAATCCTCATCAGTCAACAGGCTTTGGACTAAAATTACATTTTAAAAAATCTGTAAGCATAGAACCCATAAAGGCAGGTGATTTCAAGTAGTATCAGTTATGAGTTGTGTCTGTATTTAAGACATGAGCTGTATGTAAGAGGAACAGAAAACACGTTCAGATCCCATAACAAGCTGAACAGCGTAACCAAACCCATTCTTTCTGTCTCTGTTTCGAGCAGACTCGGGACTGCCACACTCCACCTGAGCTGCTGTCCCACCCCACAGGGAGGTCCTGGGAACATGCTGCTGAAGCGTCTCAGGCAGCAGAGCCCGGGAAGGCAGAGCTGTCTGCTTGGCTCTGCCATCTGACTGTGCGGTCTGGCTTCTGGGCTGCGTTCGAGGAGCTATCTGTGCTCAGCTTTTGCCTTTGCTCATGTGGGTTTTCTCCATGGAGATGCTGAATGGCAAATGTTGAAACGGGTGTAACGGCTTACCTTCTAAATGGCAATCGTGCCGCAAGACACGGCTGCTGACAATATGGCGAGAGCAATTCCTATGGGACTCATAACAGAACCACAATAAATCAGGAGCACAGGAGACTGAATGGAAAAAGAAACACCCTCTGTGTGCACTAAAACAGTTACTTTATTATGATAAACTGGAGCTGTAGCAGAATTGTGAACTTCGTCAAATAAGGCACCCCACAAAGCCTGAGATTTTGCGACTGCTTTTCCGTATGCTGTGCCTCAGTCAAGCGAATAAAGGCTTAGATAGAGGTGGCAGCAAAGCCAGAGCCATGCCAACAGCAGCCAGTACTGTGCCCCACCAAGCCAGCAGGAGATGCAGACTTCCCCAAGGGCTGCGGTGTCTGGGGGTGCTGTCACGAACAAATGCTGCGCTGTAATTCTGAGCTTCAGCATCTCTGACCGTCTCTCAACAAGCTGGCTGCTACCAACATTATCAAACATATTTCTGTACAGACACAGAAGAACAAAAATAGCCCTCTCATTTCTTGTCAGATGTCCATGGCCAGGATATTCCTGTCCAGATTAATGAAGTCATTACTAATTTAGAAAAGCATGTCTCATATATGTCTTTATATAAATCCTACCTCTGGGGTGATAGCTAAGCAGCAGGACATTTCAGTGCAGCCTGACCAACAGCCTCCCACCGCATTAACCGACAGCCATGGGTGGTCCCCAGACACTGACCGTGGACGTGCAGCAAAGCAGCTGACACCGCACCTCTAGCTGTACTTACAGGGGCTTGGAAATGTATAATGCTATATTAGTAAGTAAAGCCTCTAGTTAGGCTAACTTAAAGCAGCTTTTAATCTTTGCTAATGAAAATCTGCAGTTAAGATCCTAAGTCTTTTTCCTGCTTTCCAAATACTTCTGCAGCTTTGTGAGCAATCCAATACCCATTGACTTAAAAGCAAAAATCTGACTGGAGAACGCCACTTCTGCTGACAGTCCTGTACCAGCCCCAGAGGCTGCCCGACACGGGAGGAGTCCAAAACTCTGCAGGGCCTTCCCTGACCAGCTTCATGTGCCACCGTATCCGCATGAGCCTCCTGCAGAGACAGCAGGCACTGCACATCAAGCTCTGCCGTGGGAGGAGGTGTCCGCAGTTTTGCTCCTTTACCAGGCTCAAAGCACTGCTGTCACAGCTCAAGTTGCTCCTGCAGGTAGCTCTTTTCCTTCTAAAGCAATTTTGAGGCTTTTGCCCAACCAGAGCCTCAGGTTCAAGTTTTTACAGTAGCAGAAGTTAACATACTCGTGGGCTGAAAAAAGACTAATTAGATTTGTCGTATTTTCACTTTTCTGCTTAGCCAGAGTGGAGATGAGCCTCCAAGCAAAATAATTTGCAGCCTCAAGGGACCTTTGGATTTGGCACTTGAGCGTCACTCCATAAGGATATCTTTTGCCAGCGTGTCTGAGCTAGGAATAGAAAACTTGGCTATGACAGCTGAGGAAAATGAGGGTAGGTTAGGCAGCACTAATGACTGCAGTTCACTTTCAGACCCCCTTCATACCTGAGAGAACTGAGTAACGAGTTTTGACGGGAGTAACGTTAATGCATCCGTGGCTTCCTCTCCCCTGCAGCCCCGAGGCTGCCGAGCCCCGGAGCGGAGCGGGGCGGCTCTGCTGGCACTCTGCCGCTCGTGTAGTTTCCCTTACGCTGGGAGGATGTCTGTGCAATTTGTTAAGTAAGCTTAAAACTGCTCAGCTCTGCAGAGAAGAGCAGAGCAGGCTCAGGAGGGCCAGCACGTGCTTGGAGACTGTCTGTGTGGGGAGATGTCCGTCGTTCGTTAGCACACGGGAGTGACGGGAGTCCCCGGGATGGGACTCAGCCTCTTCAGCGTGAACATCGACAAGTCTCCGAGTTAAACCCACTTTCATTGGCGTGTCATTGCATCCTTATGTCATACCCAGAGAGACAGTGATGGGGAGGAAACCTGAGTTAAAAACTCTTAAGGAAGACACCACCTCCAGCGGTGAGATGGGACCTCCATTTCTGCAGCAGAGCGCTCTTCCAGTCTGTGCTCAAGTCCTGAGGTGGCGTTTCAGCAGGCCAAAATAAGCCTATTTAATGAGGTCCGGAGGGCATTGTGCCTCTTGCCAGCTCCTCATTAGTGAACTGACTGCACTACAAAGAGGCAAAACCCCATCAGCCTAGTACAGTCAGATATTGCTGCTGGGTCTGTTGCTGATTTACCAAGATCAGCTGTTCTGGGTTAAGCAATCGCATATGGGAACTTGTCGGGAACTTCCTTGAAGTAAGCCCTAAAGTGAGTTACATCTTTATGGGAAAATGTTTAAAAATAAAACCATATGAAGAAGCATACGGGAATAAGGGCTGGAAGTGGAATGGCAGCGCTGTTTATTTTGCTGTAGCGCACTGTCCGCATCTGGTAAACAAAAGGTAGGAAGAAGCAACTACGAAAAGTGAGGTTTCAGGGGTGAAGAAAATGGAGATTATTCCAAACTTAACACTGAATACTTTTGTTAATTTTAAGATTATTTATTCCTGGTTTTTTTTCTTCCCTCTTTTGTCTGGGCAGCAGAACTCAAGTTTTGTTGCTCTTGTTTCTGTTTCTCCAGTTGTGAGAAAACATTATAATAGGGGCAGGCAGCAGAAATAGCATAAGTTGGAGTTGTCACCACTCCCCCATGTCCACGAGGATTAAGTTTTCACTTGTGCTAGGTCAGAGTAGATCCTTTGTGTGGGGTGGTGACTCCAACAAGGAGAAGACTTTGAAAAAAATGGGTTGTTTTCTGTGCAACCTTATCTTTCAGCATGAAGAATACTGCATAGGAACGTGACTGTAGGACAGCTACACTGCCAGTAAACTCCAGTAGGAGAGAAGCTGTGATACAGGGCCCATGGTAGAGTCCAACAGACGTGAGCTGTGTATGAAGGACTTTGATTCATACAGTTTGCTCCTACCCTGGTGCTGATGGAGCAAGGGGTGATTCTTGCTGAGTCTTTAGTCAGGAAATGCAGTTACAGTTTACAAGGGAGTTGAAAGAAACGTCTCAGGAATGATGGGCTTGTGGTCCATGGAAAATTCTTTATTTCACAGCAGCAGACGAGATGGGGAAGGAATGACTTCTGGGCAGGCCCAGGCTTTCCTTTCCTGTGGTCTGATTTCCTGGCTTTCACACCTCTAGGAAAAAGACCCGTGTCTATTAGCTCCCACTGTCAAAAATGAATTGTTAGTCACTTACAGCCTCGAGGCTATGGCAGCGTGTTTTACCTGAAGATCTGGTTTGGAGTTTTTTCACAAGGGTGAAGGAAAACATTTTGAGAAATTGGCAGACACATGATAAAAATTTATCAGGAAGCTGAACGCTGTATTTCCATAGAAGTGTACGAACTGAGACCTTTTTATAAGTAGGAGGAAATGAAGCATATGTTTTGTGGGTTTTAAAAATAAGTTGCTGTATGTCCCACATATTGCATGCAAATGAAAGGTCAAGAAAGCTAAAATTATTCCCATATGCTCACCGGCACATGCAATTTAATCTACAAATATCTGGAATTGATACATTAATTGGTAGCTAAATGATGCCCATGTCCTCTTAAGGTTTGTATAGCTTAGTGATCCCATTTTTTACTTCTCTCTTCTAATTTTAATGAAGGTGCAGCTTTCACAGATCTGCAAATCTGCCTAGCGTAGAAATCAGCGATGGTGGGATACGAGAGCTGATGGATGCAAGTGGTTCAGGTGCCTGGCTGGGATGCTTCTCGATTCCACAGGCGTTCTCAGGAGTCTCGAGACTGCCGCAGAATACAGACTGGAAACCAAGGCTGCCCCATTCTTATGGAAACACCGTAGCTGCGCACAGCAGGGGACATGGCATGGCAGTTACAGAGCCTTCCCTGAAAAAGGTGAACGTTCCTTGATTTCATGTTGTTAAAGATGAAAATTTTAATCCTCCATTCATTAGAGTATTAATTAATTAATACAGCTGCTGTATTCTGCGTGATATCTTGGCCTTATTAAACACATTGAGGGTTTAGCTGTTAATATAGGAATACCAGCTCCAGGCTCTTCCTAAAGCAGACAGCTATGATATTTAATACCATTGATAATATTAGCAAAATTTTATCAAAAATCTACTTCAGATATTTCTTAATTTAATACACTTGTTCTGTGGAAAAGTTCAAACCTATTTTTAATTATTGTGTCCCTCCTGCTCCTGTTAGACGCTGTCAGACCTTACCAAGCCTTGGTCTCAGTCTCTCTTACCCTTCCTAAAAGCCCTGCGTTCTCAAACAGGGCATCCTGCCCAGGGCACCTTTCTCACATGCCCACTGACTTTTTTATCAGTAAAGGGCTGTAGTGTATAAAAGTACTTTCTGCAATTAAACTTTTTTCTATATTAACCAATCCATTTCGCCATATTGTGTTTCTTCTCTACAATATTCCCGTCCTCCTTGGTATGTACTCTTCTCCCAGTGTTGCATCACGAGCAGGATCCAGCAGCAAGGGTTTTATAAGGCATCTTCCCTGACAGGACACTGAATGAGATGGACCCCATTACTACTCCTAAAGGCACACTCTGTTTTAATGTCCTTCCAGTCCAGTATTTCACATTGTGGCAAAACTTCTTCTAACTAACTGTTTTCTTATGGTACAACTAGTTTCCTCCAAAATAATTATTTCCTGTGTATTCATCGAAGTTTAGGCACATTAACCCTATGGCCTTTCTTCACATCTTCAAAAAATAAAACACAGCAACAAAAAATCTTCAACATTCATTCAAGGGTCAGTTTAATGAGTTTGATACAACTGATCACTATTAATCACACACTGTATTTTAGTCTCATTTTTCTTCATGGTAAACTAATCCTGGTGTCAATGGTGATGACATATCAGGCAGTGATTGGAACCCCTTTTTTCCCCTTTTTTGTAAATGGAAGTTCTCCCTTTGCTTTTTGTCTGTCACGAGGCACATCAGGTTTGACCCTGTGCCAGTTCTTTCAGTATTCTGGATGGAGATTCCTTGTGTGAACGCATAAATTTCAGCCTTGGATGAACCTTGGATATGGTAATTTTAGTTTCAATAGTTGTGGTTCATTAGCCAACCATAGTTTTGTACCCATATTCTACTTTATCATCTTTATTAAAAATGTAGGCACATGTTACATTTCATTTTTAGGCTTAAAATTAATTAAAATGTATACCGTTCTTACCATATAACAGTTTTGCTTCATTTTTTTCTATTTATTTGGTTAATGATCCTTTTAGAATGCCTGTTGTCAAGTGAATTTGCGAATTTGACCCAAACTTGTATTTTGGCAAATGGCTTTACTTTATTAATTAGGTTAGTCCATGGAAACTTGAATACTTTCTTTTCCAGCCTGTCTTTATTTACCTGGGATCTAATTTAAAGAAGACTCATAAGTGCAGCAGAGTTATCATTCTGCATATATTTGTCAAAAATATGCACTTATTATACAGAAGCAGATGAATATATTCATTTTTGAAAATGAAAATCAATAGGATATTAGCAGGAGCAGGTGGCTCTAGGAAAGGCACACAGGAGCTGAAAGCTTTTTATGGGCAATTGCTGGATACCATTTCCTTGACATTAAGCATAAACAGAAGAAAATAAAAGCAACTTTAATTTTTTAATCTTGTTGATGAAAAAGGGCTTTTAAGACATTTCTCATCAGAATAAAACAAAACACATCTTAAACAGGAGGGTTTTCAAGATAGAAATTTAAAGCTCTTGTAAACAGGGAATATCTGTCCTCTCAGTCCACTAAGGAGTTAAGTTTCTAATTAATATTTTTGCAAGTATTTACTAAAGCCTTTTGCGAAAGATGAAAAGAATTGCTGACATCACATTTCTAATAGAAATGGAGAGGTACAAGCTATGTTATATAAGCTGATGTTATGCCAATTTTTTTTGTGTACTCATTGATAAAATTTTCTAAAAAATTTAGTCCTCTTGCTAAAAGAAAGCCTGTCCAGAGTTATGCATATAAGCACTAAAAGAAGGCTAATACAGGGCATAAAAATTAATTATTATTTTTAAAAATTAATCATTATTTTAAAAAATTAATCCTAATTAATATTTTATGCCTGACAGAATGGACTAGCATTTAGGTGCCAAAAGGCTTATGCTAAAATCCTGTCGGCTGCAAAGATATTGCTAATTTTTATACCTTGCAAAAGCCAAACAGAGAGGCGTGGTTTGAGGTTTGTGAATTCACTGAGAAGTGAGACAGCTGTAAACACAGACACCAAAGTTAGTCTGTTCTTACTGAAAATTCTGTTTGTGCTCTCCAGTATTTGCTTACAGCTCCTGGATGTTGGCTAAGGACACAAGTCTTATCCTTGTGTGACCTCTCAAGGGTTATGCTGGGCCTTACCAGTGTTGTCCAGCCAGTGGACAAAGACGTGCATTCAAAAGCTGGACCTTCCCTTCAGTACCAGGAGTTACTAGAACAACTACTTAGAAAAGTAAGTCTTTAGCAAAATGTCAGAGTTGTGAAGACTTATGGTCTTCTCAGTGTACCTGAGATGACTGCCTGCTTCTTACTGAAATGCGCAGCGGTCAAAGAAAGGATTTTACATTATATGTTTATGTACTTTCTTGAAATATTCAGAAACACACCTGACAATCTCCTTAACAAGTTTGTTGTTTATGGCTCTGATGGTCTGCTGTGGTAGATATTAAAATACAAATGAAAAATCTTTAGAAACAAGGTTTCCAAGAACAGGCCAGTAGAAAAGTCAACAACTGAGATTTAGCTCAAGGCGTCTGAAAAGAATAAGGTACAGAGGGAGTGATATATGAAATCCGTGAAAGTCTTATTAAGACAGAGGGCTGTGATTTGTTTGTGTTTCTGTGTCCTTAGAAAGACTTTTCCCCTTTAATTCCATAGCCCATGTCCCAACACCGTGTTATTTCTTGCGCTACACCTGAGGCAATGGGACGCTCATTTTGTTTGAGGCCTCTGAGGATTACTGTAGCCTGAAGTGCTGGGCTTCAGGCCCAATGCCGACACTCACTTTCTGTGAGCCTGAGTAAGCAATTTAAATGTATCTGAATCTAAGTTCAGCAAACTATAAACTAATGAATATTATCTTTATTGGCATCACAGAGAGCTTTTCATACTTTCAGTTACATGCAAAATATGATACAGAAGTACTGTTATATTTATACTAAAAACATAAGGACTATAGTTCTCTTTTACTTGATATCACACTAGTAACTTTTCTGGTCCATACAGTAAAGAGCAGCTAAGACCACTTGTTTCACTGTCAACTTTTTCACTTGTATCTGTCTTCTACAGTTTTACTTAAGGGTTCATATTCAATTTTTGTTATTTGAAGTCTGGTCTGCCAAGTTCTTTTCCTTCTTACTTATCTCTTTGCCTCCAGTCTGCTGACCTGTACTTCAACATGTATTTTTTCTGCACCATTGAGTGCACTGGACTCAGGACCCAGTGCATCAGCTTTTACACAAATATCTTTATTCCCTCCTAGCCCTTTTCTGTTTTGACATTATCACATGGTATTCCTGCTCTGAAAGTTACGAAAGGTTAATCATGTATGACAATACAGGTATCAAGCAGAAATAATAACTAGCCTATTGTCTGCTCATGCATACACTAATTGTATATAACATGGGGACTTTTTAGGTAACAGTTATGCTTCACTAATGCCTGTTCAGCATTGCAGAGAGAGCGGAGAGAAAATCCTTTACAGAGCCATGGATTTCTTATGACAGATTTCAGGTTGTCATGTGCTCAGTCATGAAAGACTTCATCGAGACTGCCCATCCTTTAGAGATCCAGGGGCAGAGGTGATGATAGATTTTGAAAACCTATAAACAATTTTTGTGCTCTGAAGCAGCCTGGAAAACATTTGCTGCACGCTGGGGTTACCGACCACCACTGGGCCATGCTGGCAGCCCGGCTGGGTGGGATGCACCCAGTGGGTGGTCATTCAGACTATGTGCATTGGAAGCAAATAGCACAAATACTTTGTTCAGGTATGGTCAAAGCAATGGGTTTGACCCGGATCAGATCGAGGGACTTAAAGAAAGATTGGCTTAATCATGATTTTAATGACTCAGAGTACCAAGGTGATGGAGAATCCACCTTTCAAAAAAACTGGTCTAGGAGCAGGCTGTGAATAAGCCAGGGTAAAAATTTAATTGTGAAGCAAGAAAGTAAGTATTTTGAGGTTTCACAATGACATGGATGCCTGAGGCAAAGCTGGAGGCAAAAGCTCGCAGCCTGATGATTTCTCTACAGGTTGCATAGGTCCAATACCTGAGGCAGTTTCTGATCCATCATGGAGAAAATGGATCCGTAAGAAGAAAGCTTGGATCATGGAGATCATTGAGTCAGGAGATCAACAGAAGAAGCTGTAGACTTAAAGAAAACCAAGTGAAACTATAGAAAGAACAGGGGTACATAGCAGATGCAGCAGGTGGGTCTGAAGGACATTTCCGTCACTGAGCAGCTCAACCAACCAGGTCTTCGGAAGGTTTCCCTGGCATAAATATCACGTCTCACTGGAGCGGGAATTGCCAAGGACTGTAAGATACAAGCAAAATGACTTGTTCAGCATGAAAAAGGCATGAGCCCGCCCTGTTGAGATGGAGTGCCGTTCATGTAGTCCATCAATGGCTACTGACAGAGAGATAGAGACAGATGCTCCCATTCAAACGAAACCGAGGGGAGCCTGGCACTGGCCTGGATCCTCATTTTTCTACATGACACAGTGTGTGTACGTGACACTGGGGATGTGAACAGGGAGCTGCAGTGCTGCTAGGACCCCCAGTGAATCCCTGCCTGGCCCAAACTCAGATGCCTGAGGAAAAAATGCACGTTTGCAGGCTTGGTGTGCTCTGGCCAAATACCACAGTGCAATGCTCTGGAAGGAAATTCTGCTCGAGAGAGACAACTTTATGGCTAAAAAAACCGCAACTGGGTTTGATGCAAAAAATATTCAAGCTGCATGTCCCATGCAAAGAGAACAAAGAGAAAGTAAGATGAATCTTTGGCATGAAATTCTCCAGGCAAGCCTACTTTTGGTGTGGTTTGGTGATAGTTTTATAAACTCTGTAGGAAATGTCCTTGTAGCCATTTTGAGAACCTGGAAGTATAAGCTAATAGTAGCAGCATTAATAATAAATAACCCATTAATTGATTAGAAAATGCTGGGTTTTTTTCCATGATTTGCAAATAGATGTCACAGTGATATTATCACTATTTCATGATCTTTTTAATTTTGATATATTTTTTTGTACAAAAAGAATCCCTTTCTACATAGGAACATTACAAAAATCAGTGAAATATCTACACTACTTACTTTCCATTTGCTTTTGTTTTGATTTATTCCCTGCACTAGTAAAGTGGCCCATCAGACACGTGTAATAGCACCTTCTAGTCTTAGCTAGCCCAGAACTGATAACATTTCATAATGAGCCTAAAGGAGCCTGCTTTATGTTCAGATTGCTACCAAATAGATCAAAAAATAACCTCTCTGCCAAGGGTCTTCTTTTTCACAACTCTTATCTACTTTTCCACCTTGTTTTCTATTTCTTTAAGAGAAACACTTTTCTTTCTTAGAAGACTTCCCTGGTTCTGTTTCCTCTAGTTAATGATTATGATGCTGTTCTTCAGTAGATTATGTATCTACCAAAACACTGTAGAGGGACTTGGTCTTTATTACCATGTTTGCTGAGCTGTTTAAACAAGCAGACTGAATTTGTTTGAAGTGCAATGTCACTGAAATTGCTAAAAATGTATTATTCTCAACATCCTGTGAGATTTGTTTGTCACCGCTCTGTTCAGGTCTGAAAGATTTTAGACAAGTGCTGAGCTACATGAATTAGTCCTTTTTTCATGTTCTGGAAACTCTATAATCTGCAGATACTCTGAGCTGCTGCTGAAGTAGTCTGACAAGAAGATTAGAATGACTAAATGATTTGGCAAACACATTACAGAGATCAAAACAAGAAAGCAATAATAACAACCAAATAAGACTATGCTGTGTATCTCAGTCTCTGTACATTACACTGAGAAACAAAAGCTTCTTCTGGCATTCCAGATTCAATATACTCCTCAGAGATGCTTGCTGCATTAGATCCTACATCTGTGTGGATGTGTCTACTGTGGTGCTCCCTTTAAAAAGCTGCTACTTCCCTATTATGTCTTTATTTTGGTATTTACTTCTTTTTTAAGCAAGTTGTTTAGGCACTAGAATAAGGGAAGACGAATGCTTAGCTATTTAAATATATTGGCAGTGTTTGTTTTTAAAGCAGTTGGCAAGACTTTGGCAAGTATTTTCCTTTAAAATACTTTGTTGGTCTAAACAGTCTAAACAGTTGGCACATGCATTCAAGTTTAACAGCTTTTCATATTGGCGTCTCAAAAGGCAGCGAAGCATATTTTAAAGTAAAGTATATTTTTATTAGACTTTGGGTTAACTGTGGTCCCTTCTCATGTTTACACACATATAGCACCAATAGTGTACTTTTGCAGTACTTGAAAAAAAAGGGGTTGGAATGGTATAATCAGTGATAGCCTGTAAACACTGTCAGCATCGTAGGAACGGGATTGCAAGAGGAGAAGAGGATTGCTGGAGAAGATGTGATTTGGCAAACTGAGACTATGGTGGAGCCGTAGCCCATGGAGTGGCTCTGAGTGATGTAGGAACTATGTAACGCCTTAGAATTATTCTTCTTCCTTTCAGTCAACATGCTGCTCTATAGAAAGACCAGGATTTGTCTTCAAAAGAAAATATTGTAGCTCTGTTTTCCTTATAGAGAATATGTTTCTCATTTATTTCAAAATATATGAGACATGGCACACTGTCTCACTCAGCTCGCCATCTGCTAACCCGCCATGGAGTTCCTGCGACTCACAAGCTACAGAGAACGTACCGATATTTTAACACTTCAGCGAAAATGTATATACTATTACACTTGTCAACAATACTGCAGCTGTGCACGGGAAGTTACTGATCATTGTTAGACAACTTTTTCCTCTGTGCCCAACAGCCCACCAGTAGGAGAAGAGGGGCCGGGGCGTTTGAGCTCTGTGCTCCAAGAGCTGGTTATGGGCTGGGCTACGTCACATCCAACACAGGGAGGGGGGAACCAAAACGAAACCTTGCCAACCAGGGAATATTCTGTCTATCTGCAAAGTGGTCCCAGTTCTTTTGACACATGATCAGTTTAGCAACACTTTTTAGAAACATGAAAACTTTGCTTTTTTATTATAAAACTGAAATAGCCAAGATTTTCTGTAGACTTTTTTTTTTTCTTATTTTGCCACTGTTCAATTACGTGTCAGCAGAAATTTTCATCTCTAACGGGCAACTTTCTGGAGGAGCATCTTTCCTCCCCCTTCTTGGTTTGTCCCGTCTATTTAGACTATAAAGTGAAGGGAGACTGACTGCCTCCTAGTGCACAGCCATGGCTTTGCCCAGAGGAGTTTCCAATATCACCTGGAGCCCTTTGACCTTAAGCTATAGTACTTCTCTGTAACAGGAGCAATTTGCTGACCTTGAATGTGAACTACTGTTACAGAGGGAAGCCCCAGAAGACATGTATACCTGCTTTAATATTATGTGTCAAATATTTCTGTTTAGATTCTTGTGACACATTTAACCATCTGAGGATTATTCACATTAAATAACAAGGACACATATTTCTTCATACCCAAGTTAAATGGTTCTCATTTTGAGAGTTAAATTTTTTGGGAAAAAATTAGAACTCAATTTTAGTTTATTTTCTCGTGTAAAAAAAAAAAGAATAAGTTTTTATAATTAAAAATAAAGTAATTATTTAAGAACAAATATTAGACAGTCTAAGTTGTAAACAGCACCATGAGATCTCTGCAATGCATCAGAGCTTCTTCTGTGTTGCTCATTTGCCCGTTTCCTTTCACTGAATTCTAAGAAACTCTGTAATAAAAAGCTCAGGTTTTTCTGTAGTTTGTAAAAGACGTGTGAACAATCAGAGAGACTGACTTAAAGCACTTCCAAGCAATACTATGATGGACTACAATGCTAGGACACTAGAATGGACTGGGATGGTAGGAAGGGGTGAAAGTTTGCTGCAGCAAAATGGGAAATGATAGGCAAAATAATACTAAGTGAACAATGCAGAGCGTAGAACTGCATCATCCAATTAATCATTCACTTTATGTTTTGAAACACCAGTGTTTATTGGCTGCACTCATTCCCCCTGCCTAACTCTCTTTTAACACATTTTGCAGGTTTGCATGTCATTAGCACGTGTGGTACAGAGCCTTGCAGGTGTTGGGGGTGGGGGGGGTGGGGAGGGCAGGTTTAATGGTGTGCAAGGACTGCTTAATGAAAAAAAGCAACTAACCTTTCATTTTCCGCTTAAGGAAGGTAAGAATTAATGGGTTGGGAAATCATTTGCTGGAACTTTTATGAAATTGTCTGTGAAAACAAAGACTTTGGTGAAATTAGTCTCAGAGACCGCGGGCTGGGACAGTCGCTGTCTCCATTCGGGATAACATCTCAAAGCAGCATGCTCTCCCAAAACCCTTCGACACTTCACCGGTGATGGCACAGCCAGCCATGCCTATTATAAGAGCCATTGTATAAATCTAGGCTTCTTTGAATAAAGTAGTCTCTGCTTTTGTCAAGGAACAAAAGTAATGGTAACTTTAATACGTAAGTGATGAAGGAGGGAGGCGTTTCACGGGGCTTCGGCAGCCTTGGCTGCTGGCTCCAGCACTGCCGCGCTCTCACACGCTGCCTTTGGGTGCGCTGAGACGCTGTGAATAACAGTGACGACTTTCACTGGGGAACAGTATAATAATGGTGACTTTTGGTCTTTTGCGGGAACATTTTCATAAAAGTGCTCTACCCCAATGTAGCTTGGTAAAATTCGGTATGAGTAACACTATCGCTCACCCTATTGCTGGGGGCCTGGGCTTTGCCAGAGCAATGGTGACCACCCCCTGCCTATGGAAAAGCACCCTAGGGAGTGCGAGCGGTCAGGAGCGCGGCCAGCAGGCCATGGCGCATCAGTCATGGCACGGCACGGCGGTTTACGTGGAAGGGCACGCGGCAGGGCACGCGAGAAGGGTGCCTCCTCAAAGGAGAAGAGCCTTCCACTGGTCACGCACCGATCTGCGACCATCTGCACGGGTCAAGGGCCCTCAAGGCAGAATGGCGGGTGCTCGCCTGAGAGCAGCGGGGGCGGGGGCCTCGGCCCCATCCAGCCCAGGGGTGGCCGATGTCTCTAGCCAGAAGGGGCTGCTGGAGGGAGAGGCGGCGGTGCAGACCTCAGACTGCAAGGGGTGCCTGGACCTTTTTCCCAGAGCAACACAACTGCCTACAGAAGGTGTGCCTAGGTGGAGGACCTCCTGCAGCAGACGGGTGAGCTGCAGGAGGTGGTGAGGAGGCTGCGTAGCATCAGGGAGGCTGAGAAGAGATAGAGAGCTCGTTACAAGTACGGCCTGCAGTGGACCCCCAATCCACAGCAAGAACTCCCACACTGGCACACACAGAAGGAAGGGAGGCCAGCGGCACAGCATGGGAGCTTGTAACTGCAAAGACCAGCAGGAGGGAGAGACATCTCCCAAAAGCTGAGGTGCCCTTGCAGAACCCTTCACTGCTCTGCGGAGTGAAGAGGCAAAACCTACTGTATCAGGAGAGGAGCAGGACCTGCGTACCGGGATCTGCTCCTTGTATAACAACCAGTGCAACTAAGAAAAGCTGGTGGATGATAGTTGTAGGTGACTCTCTTGTGAGGGGTATGGAGGCACCCATCTGCTGGCCCGACGGACTCTCTAGGGAGGTGTGCTGCTTGCCGGGGGCTTGTATCAGGGATGTAACTCAGAGACTACCAAAACTCATGCAGTCCTCAGACTATTATCCATGGCTGCTGTTCCATTTGGGCACCAGTGAATGCAGCTGGGAGCAGCCTGAAGACCATCAAGAAATATTATAAAGCCCTGGGAGCAGTGGTCAGAGACTTGGGAGCACAGGTAGTTTCTTCAGTCAATCCTCCCAGTTAAAGGGAGAGGGCTAGGGCCAGGCGAATCTGGCAAATCAATAGCTGGCTACAGGACTGGTGCCAGGTTTGGCTTCTTAGATCATGCGACTCACTTTGAGACACCTGGTCTGCTGGGGCTGGATGGGGTCCACCTGTCAGAGAAAGGAAAGAATGTCTTTGGTCAGAGGCTCTCCAACCTTGTGAAGAGGGCTTCATACTAGAGTTGCGGGGGGAGGGAACCAGAATCCATGCCACTCCTACCAATAGAATGCTGATACCAGCAGTAGAAGCCCACAACCTGGAATGGATTGCAGGTCAGGAGGAGAGCACCTGGAGTGCAACATAGAGGAAAAAGAGCCACTGCAGCCAGGGAGCTGGATTCATTGGGCCCCAACTTAAATGCCTCTATGCAAACGCACATAGCATGGGGAACAAACAAGAGGAGTCAGAGATGTGTGCAGGCCTGCAAGGCTGTGATCTAAGCAGCATCATGGAGACACGGTGGGATGGCTCCTATGACTGGAGTGTTGAAATGGACAGATACAGGCTCTTCAGGAAGGACATGCAGGGGAGATGGGGAGAGGGGGCAATGTCGCCCTCTATGTCAAGGATCAGCTGGAGCTCTGCCTGTGGATGGATGAGGAGCTGACTGAGAGCTTATGGGTCAAGATTAAAGGGAGGGCACGGACATGTGATGTTATAGTGGGGATCTGCTACAGGCCACCTGACCAGGAAGACAGAGTGGATGAGGCCTTCTATACACAGATAGGAGCACCCTCACATTCGCAAGCCCTGGTCCTCATGGGGGACTTCAACCACCCCACTCTCTGTTGGAAGGACACCACAGTAGGGCATAAGCAATCCAGGTGGTTCCTGGAATGCATTCATGATAACATCCTTCTCCAAGTGGCAGAGGAACCAAAGAGTAGAGCTGCCATGCTAGACCTTGTTCTCACCAACAAGGAGGGGGTGGTGGAGAATGTCACGCTCAAGGGCAGCCTTGGCTGCAGTGACCATGAGATGGTGGAGTTTGAGATCCATGGGGTGGCGAGGAGGGTGCACAGTAAACTTGCTACCCTGGACTTCAGGAGAGCAGACTTCAGGGATCTGCTTGCTGGAGTACAGTGAGATAAAACCCTGGAAGGAAGACGGGTCCAAGAAAGATGGCTAATATGCAAGGTCCACCTCCTCCAAGCTCAGGAGTGATGCATACCAACAAAGAGGAAGTCAGGGAAAAACACCATGAGGCCTGCGTGGATGAACAAGGAGCTCCTGGACAATATCAAACAGAAAAAGGAAGCCTCCAGAGGGTGGAAACAAGGACAGGTAGCCTGGGAGATATACAGAGAAATTGTCCAAGCAGTCAGGGATAAGGTTAGGAAAGCTAAAGACCAGACGGAGGTAAATCTTGTAAGGGGCATCAGAGGCAACAAGAAAGCCTTCTATAGGTACATCAGGGACAAAAGGAAGAGCAGGAAAAAGGTGGGCTCACTCAGGAAGGAAACAGGAGACCTTGTCACCCAGGACATGGAGAAGGATGAGATACACAGCGACTTCTTTGCCTCAGTCTTCACAGGCAAGGGCTCTAACCACACTGCCCAAGTTGCAGAAAGCAAAGGCAGGGACTGGAAGAATGAGGTACCGCCCACTGTAGGAGAAGACCAGGTTCAGGACCAGCTGAGGAACCTGTAGGTGCATAAATCCACGGGTCCTGATGAGATTCATCCATGGGTCCTGAGGGAACTAGCAGATGAAGTTGCCAAGCCATTATCCATCATAGTTAAGAAGTCATGGCCATCCAGTGAAGTTCCCACTGACTGAAAAAGAGGAAATATAGACCCCATTTTAAAAAAGGGTAAAAAAAGAAGACCTGGGGAACTACAGGCCAGTCAGTCTCACCTCTGTGCCCGGTAAGATCATGGAGCAGATCTTCCTGGAAACTCTGCTAAGGCACATGGAAAATAAGGAGGTGACTGGTGACAGCCAACATGGCTTCACTAAGGGCAAATCGTGCCTGGCAAATTTGGTGGCCTTCTATGACAGCATTACAGTGTTGATGGACAAGGAGAGATCAACAGATGTCATCTACCTGGACTTGTGTGAAATATTTGACACTGTTCCACATGACATCCTGGTCTCTGAATTGGCGAGACATGGATTTGACCAGTGGACCACTCAGTGGTTAAGGAACTGGCTGGCTGGTCACATTCAAAGAGTTGCAGTCAACAGCTCCATGTCCAAGTGGCGAGCAGTGACAAGTGGTGTTCCTCAGGGGTCGGTACTGGGACCGGTGCTGTTTATCACCTTTGTTGGCAACATGGATGTTGGGATGGAGTGTATCATCAGCAAGTTTGCCAATGACACCAAGCTGTGTGGAGCAGGTGACAGGCTGGAGGGACCACCCAGAGGGACCTGCACAGGCTTGAGAGGTGGGCCTGTGCAAACCTCATGAAGTTCAACAAAGCCAAGTGCAAGGCCCTACATCTGGATCAGGGCAAGCCCAAGAACAAATACAGGCTGGGTGGAGAATGGATTGAGAACAGCCCTGAAGTGAAGGGCCTGGGGATGTTGATTGATGTGAAACTCAACATGAGCCGGCAATGTGCGCTCACAGCCCAGAAATCTAACCACATCCTGGGCTGCATCAAAAGAAGCGTGGCCAGCAGGTCAAGGGAGGTGATTCTGCCCCTCTACTCCACTCTTGTGAGACCCCACCTGGAGTACTGCATCCAGCTCTGGAGCCCTCAACATAAGAAGGACATGGACCTGTTGGAGTGGGTACAGAGGAGGGCCACAAAGATGATCCAAGGACTGGAGCACCTCTCCTATGAAGATCTGAGAAAGTTGGGGATTTTCAGTCTGGAGAAGAGAAGACTGCAGGGAGACCTTATAGCAATAGCCTTCAAGTATCTGAAAAGCGCCTACGGGAAGGCTGGAGAGGGACCTTTACAAGGGCATGTAGTGACAGGATGAAGGGTAATGGCTTCAAACTGGAAGAGGGGAAATTTAAAACAATTATTAGGAAAAAAAATTCAGTATGAGGATGTTGAGGCACTGGAACAGATTGCCCAGAGAAGTTGTGGCTGCCCCATCCATGGAAGTGTTCAAGGCCAGGCTGGACGGGGCTTTGAGCAACCTGGTCTAGTGGGAGGTGTCCCTGCCCATGGCAGGAGGGTTGGGACTAGATCATCTTTAAGGTCCCTTCCAACTCTAACCATTCTATGATTCTGTGATACCAATACTCCTGTTACCCATGCAATGGAGGGCCAGGGATCCAGATCTGCTGTCTAATTGGACTTCATTATCTCTCCATTAGCTCTCAGGGAAATATATCACTGTGGCAGGGTCAGCAACCACAGGTGTCTGCTCTTTTTTTGTCCCTACTGTGCTTTTCCATGAAATTACATGTATGTCCTGGCTCCATTAATTCACTCTGCATCACTCAGAAGCAGCCCTGCCTTGTCATGTCTCATAGTGTGATATACGAGACATGCAAAGTGAGTTTGGTTCCTAACAGGAGCCCCATAGGCAGCTACATCTTCAAAGACTGGGGGGGGGGCATTACACAAGATCATTAGAAATATTCTGTTACTTTGTGACCTATGAGCTGTTCTCTATGAAAAAGAGCCCAGCTGAGACACGAAGCTAATTAAATAAGACCCATTAAGAAACACATGACATGCAAAAATACATCTCATGGTTTTGTTAATACCACTAGTAAGCCAGTGTTATTGCAATGTTAGAGGATGCTCAGTTTTTTCCTGATCAGTTATTCAGGAAGCTTCACATAACTCATCGCTTTCAGTATGTGCTGTGAAATTAATGAGCTGCAGGTCACTTTGCCAGGTTGGGCTACTTAAGCAAGTAGAGGAAGGTTTACCTAATTTTAGCCAGTTTGGAGTGGAATTGTGGGGTTCCACCACTAGCTGACAGCCTGCTCTGTAGCCCTTCTCTTACTAGATGGACTAGTTCAGGTTGTCCCACTAAATTTAACACTTTTCTGTTACAAGCATCTGATAACATTACTGAAGGTGATTTAAAAACAGCTTCTTCCAAACCAAGAATGATTTATTGTCAAAGTTCTGTAATGCCCAGAGCAAAGGATCGAAACAAACCAAACCAGAAATATTTGGGTCCCTGAGAACAGCTGACTTTTCTTCTGCTTGGAGCCTGGTTCTGTATACTGGTGAATAGAGACTGCTCTGCTGCCTTGCCACCTGGGAAGCTTGCAGCCCATACTGTCTTTAAGCCAGTGATCTTAAACAAAGCTTGGGAAGACTATTTCCAGACTAACTGGACCCAGGCCAAGGACGTTTTTGAGTTAAACAAGCTTAAATAGTTCATAGCCAACTATAACTCTTTGAAGTCTGACCATAGAATATCACAAGAGAAACAACTATAGAGATGCCCATGCTAGCTAATGAGATAAATTAATAAAAATACCTGTAGTCTCCCAATCACTGCAATATCTGATTAGTGATTGTTTCCCTTTCCTGGCAAAATTGCTTAGTGGACATGTCTGGCTCGAGGGAGAAAAGCCACAAGCAAGACCTAAGCAGGATGCAGAGAGTGACAACTGAGGTGGACTTTGTCTTTATTAAATAATGGACAACGACTAATAGCTATACCATTTTATTGTTTTAAGGTATTAAAATACATTTGAAAAAGGCTAAAACTTCAATAATGAAAAGATTATAGTTTCCTTAACAAACAAAAGGAAAGAAGAATTTCAAAGACGTGGAAGAACAACCAGGGAAAATGGAACACCATATCTGAAGAATGAAAAAGTCAGGGTGAAAAAGAAAACAAAAGGAAAGAAATAAGGATTTGACAGTCATTTATGGTCAGCTTGTCTGTGATAATTCCAGTGGAAAATCCCAGGAGCAATTCTTCAGCAGATTAATACAAATCCTCATTTCAAAAAGAGCTTCATTTTTCAGAGCTGCTGTGTCACCCATTTTATTAAACTATCCTTTTTCTAGTTATGCAGCAAATATCACTTCCTCTAAAACCCTACAGCACTTTCTGGATAGTGGAAGCAGTTTCCAGATAGTGTAATCCTCCCTTTGAAAAGATACAATTCATGATGTGTGCAATGCTCGGTGGGTGGAGCAGTGTGTCTGTAACATAATATGGGAGTCAACGCAGGATTGGGTCGGACCAGGCACGGTGTCAAAGAGCAGGACAAAAGCACGTTTGGGGCAACTGTGATCGAACTTGTACCTAAGGAGTGTGGCATCATTTGCTACTGCATTGAAAGAGAAGTTTGTGGGAGCAGTTTTCAAGTTTGATATTCAGTAAAAACTTACGAGCTGGTTCAGTTTTCAGACAGAAATTTATTGAAGCTGTTACGCAACTCAATCTGTGATTAGTCCCTTAATCCAATTTACAAAAGGGCATAAGCATAAGGCAGTTATGATTTGTGTATAAACACTTGATCTGAAATCCGTGGTAGTTGATGGGAGTCTTCATTTTCATTGTGATGCAATTCCTGAAATCATAGCATTTTTTAAATAACTGTTGTTGCTTGCTCTGGGATTTCAAAACTTCCCACACAATAAAAGAGATATTGAAAGGGCAAAACTGGGTTAGAATCTAACCATTAAGCTAAAACTATGGCAGCTTTCTTCCAAACCAAGAAATGTTTATAGCCAAAGGTTTACAACGTCTTGAGCAAAGGTTTAAAATAAATCAAAGGTTTAAAATAAATCAAAACTCATAAATTTAAGTCCTTGCAACCTGCTGTAAATTTCTGCTGTCTGAAGCCTGGTTCACTAGACTAGGAAATCCAGAATGCTGCACCCCAGCTCTGCTCTACCAGCTGACATTTAAACCTATGCTTAATTAATTAACACATGTAAATGGAAAACCAATGGCTCCACTAAATGATATGATTGGTTCTGAAAACGCACATTATAGAATCATAGAGTGGTTTGTGTTCGAAGGGACGTTAAAGATCATCTAGTTCCAACTTCCCTGCCATGGGCAGAATTCATTCTAGATTAAAAACCAGAATTAACTGCTTTATCCCATATTTACTTTCTGACAGTATCTGTGTCCTTTTTGAGTGATACTTGGAAGCACGGTAAATGAACATGAGGACTCTCACCAAAGCAATGTTTTCACTACGACCACAAAATATTAAAATTAAGGTTCAAACTGTTAATATAAGGCCCCAAAATGGCAATATTAAGATTATAATATATGAATATTATATTAGCATAGTATAGTTAGAGTTCCTGAGCCCTCATTTTGATATAAACCAAAACTGTATTGGACGTGGTGGTTTTCATCTAACTGCATGCAGTTTAGCATCTGGATACAGACTTTTGACCCTAACATACAGGCTGCTTTATTTTCAGGGCAGAGAATAGACTCCATGTGACCTCCTTTCAGGAGTGGTTAATGCTAAAGTCATAAAAGTAAGTGAGCTTTACAGCAGAACACACAAAAAGGTACATCACAATGTGTTTTGCTTTTGCAGAAGCAGCAAATCATTTGCAGTCAAAGAAAGCCATACAATATATTTTCCAAACTAGGTTAAATGTGCTTTATACATTTGCAAAACATACTGTCAAAATAATTTAAATGCTGTGTATGTGATGATTTTTAAGACATAAATGAGACTAGATGAGTAAGTATTTTCGAGAAAAACTGTGAAACCTTCAAGTTGAAACAGAATGGCAGCTCTGTGCCAGTTTGAAATGTGACATGTATTTCTACACAGATATTTCTTTGATACATATCAAGAGCCATTTTTGACACCTTATTTAAAAGAAAAGATTCCACTATGTAAGAAAGAACTCTGTTTTAAGTGGAAAATGGTTTAAAGTGCACCCTTGACTTTTCTATTGGAGAAATGATTTCAGCAGATGTTGAAACCTTGTCATATGTTCTTGTGGTTCCATAACCCAAAGGCAGCTCAGGAGCCATGCCACAGTCCAACAGCCTTTGAAGCCAATATGAGTCCTTCCACTGACTTCAACAGATTTGGGATTACAACCAACATTTCATTCTAATGTGAACTACGTTCACACCACATTGATTTTGGATCCATCCATGATTTTTTTTCCAATACCAGTCATAGAACCCAAACTGTAGAGCAGATTTGTTTTCTCACTTCTCCTGGTCAGCTATTTCCAACTCTTTTTGGCTTGCTGTCAATACTTTCTGAGATGCATTCGGACACTGTTACAAAGTCCATTGACCTCCTGAGGAAAATGCCAAACTCAGCCAGGAGTGGTTTCATACAGGTGATACAAATGGGGCACTACACCCTTAGTGTTGGATGTACCCAGTCTTGGAAAAAAAGTTTGGACTTCTGTGGTCATTAACTTTTATATGTGGAAAATCACAGAACTGAATACACCTCTGTCTTCTGTGAAATTTCCAACTGTAAAATTGGTGTAGCAGATGAGGTATAATAAATTGTTTCCTGTAAAACTATAACATCAGGCCACAATCCTATTGATATAAGTTATGTCCTGTGAGTTACCATGATACTGCCCACTATTCTCTCTTTTGTGAGAGACCATAATAGAAATCCTCCTTCTTCCATTATGCAGAGGAGGGAAAGTCTGTCTTTAAGGCTCTTCTGCAGCAGGACTTGGAATATGCCAGCACAGAGTAGCATAGGCCATTTCCACTTTTCTCGGGATTTTCTGATATAAAAATCTCCTCCTCTATCTACAAGAAAAGCAACAAAAAAACGGCTATATTTTAGACTTAGTCCAAAAAGTCTAAAACCATGAATACAACGCAAATGCAGGTATTTCTGCTCAAGCCTGTTGAACACCTCCAAAACCAGCTTTCAAAGCTAATATTTGAGGGAGATGCCCACTGTTAGAGTGAATCAGCAGGTTTTTTAATCAACCAACCTTCAGTTTGATCTGTTTGATCTTTTATAAAGAACACTGGGAAAATTCTGGCGTCTTTCCATTTTTTAAATTCTTACTTATTTGTTTTTGAGGGCAAATTCAGAGATGAATTGAAGTTAGAGAAAGGAGAGAAGAAACGTTTGTGGACATATTTTCTTGACCATTTCAATGTTTTTTTTTTTTTTAATTGGAAATGAATAAAAAGGAATGAGTGGAAGGAATGTTTGAAACTTTTCTGGGAGGAAAAACATGAAAAGGAGGGGGGAAAAGAGCTTGAAAACTGTTGTGGGGGTTTTTGGTTTTTTTTCTGGGTTTTTTTTTTTTTAGATTTACTCACACTGTGTTTTGTAAAGTTTCTTCTTTCCTATGTTTGCATGTGTTCCTTTCTCTTGACAAAAGAAAAAAAATCCATGAAAAAATTAAAAGAACAAACCCCAAACGTCCTTATTATAAAAAGGATCTCCATTTCTAATTTCTCATTGTTGAAAAACATGACAAAAATGTGCAAAATATCTGGTCATAGAAGTTTGGAATTATTTATGAACATTCTTCACTGATGGCAATGCACTGCTCCAGCAAGGGAAGTCAAAGCCCTTGAGTTCTGCACAGTTTCCCCTGGTTAAAGTTTGCTTTTTTTTTGCAGTGCAGGAAAATTACACTGCTATTCCTGCCACCTCAGACAATCAGAAAAAGGGTTAAAACCTAAAATCTTATTCAATACTATTAGCACAGCTAAATCTTACAGAAGAAAGCAAACCCCAGCACAAATTCAAATTCAGAAAAATATATATAACCACAAAATGGGTGACAGTGGTGACATACAGGGACCAAGGATTCCTCTCATGTACTGCCTAGAGAACTATAGTCCCCTTATTTTCAATAACGGTTCAACCTTTGGCTGTTGCTGCCTTTTCTGCCTTTTGTAGCCTTCGTCAAGACATGACTTCTATACAAAATACTGTGAAGGTACTCTGGTGAACTTTCTTATGCTATTTCTTCAACTATACGAAAGAATTACTGGATTCTTCTATAATGGTGAACCCTGCTTGAAAATGCCCTGGCTTGTATAGAAATAATTTATTTTGTTCCAGTTATCATGTGGAGCTATTTGTGTTATGCAGCATATTCATTTAGCTGTCATCACTGTGGGTGGGTTTCCATTTCCCACTGTATGTCTGAGTAACGAGTTGCTAAAAGACAGGTACTTCAGGAACACAGAAAAAAGTGATCTACAGTAGCCATAAAAGCAGGCTAGGTGGAAACCTGTCTTACCTACTATTATTGATATTTCATTGCACACTTCAATCTCTATTGATTAATTGCTTGTAAAAAAAAAATGCTCTGGTTAAGCTGGCAAGGACTAGAAATGCCATATATATTGCAGACTGCAGTCCCAGGGAAGTAACAGTCCATCGCTCAATTACAGTCCCATTGTGCACGAGATGTAGGTCTTACACACCCCAGATGTGCCACTCCTGGCCTGGAATGTGGGTATCTGCAAATGATAAATATGACGCAGGAAACAGGAAACAGAAAAATCGGAGATGTGAGGATCCCATATAATGAAATGGAAGTAGAAGTGGCATTTCTTAGTGAAAGGTTCCTACTACCACAGGGAAAAACTCAACCCTCCAAGCCCCTAACTATTGCCAACATTGCAGTGAACCGTTTGACTGCACGCTGCTCTCTGTTGAATTGCATTACTGCTAATAGAGATGGAACAGAACAAAAATAGTTGCTGCCTGTGCAGAGATATAATTTTCGGTATTCCTTAACAGCAGTAAGTTAAGTATGTGCATTTAGTTGGTTTGAATGATACTTATATGTTGCTATTTCTTTTGCTGGGCTTGTTGTTTATTGTCTATGCACACAATGCTTAGTGCACATGCAATGCCTGTCCCTTATTCTGCCTGCGCCACTTAGGCAGTACCATTATCCAAATAAATAAGCATACACCCAGAGTGAAACTTTTGTAGTAACAGATTGAAATATGACAACAAAAGCACTGAAACAATACTTTTTTTTTTTTTTCTGAGGGTTCAGAGAGTTTTCAACTTCAGATTTTATTTTAGCTGTGACATTTTAGAGGTCCAGAAAATTACAGGACAAATGTTTCCAGTTTTCATGTGGGTTTTGTTGTGTTTTTGTCTTTGGAATAGGTATTCTGAACAACACGAAGCATTATTCGCTAAAGCCGTATGTGGCCAATAGAGTCCTATGGGATATTTGGATTCCTCCCATAATTACATCACTTCTCGGTAAGCCTTCTATATAAACATCTCGCTGTTTGGAATAGCATTTATTTTGGTCTTCTGTATTCTTTGCCTGTATGCTACTTGCATGACTGAAAATCTTTCCTGAACAAAGCAAATTACAAAGTGTCATTGGAATGGCTAAATTCCATGGAAAAGGCCCCCAAATAACAGACTTAGAACCACAAAACATTGGCAAAAAATTGCACAAAAGTAGTACCTTTTCTATTCCAGAATAAACCCTACTGTGCTAAGGAAAGAAGGTGGAAAGCAGAGAAACGGAACAGATTCACTCGGCAATCAAACAATGTTCTGTCTCAGTGTTAAACCCTGTTCCGTAAATGTATTACTCTGTTAAAAAAGATTGTTCTCCTTGGCTTGAGATTCAGAGTAAGATAAAGTTTAAAAATAATACTGTTGAGTTAAACCTACTAGTTGGGAATAGACAGTCTGGGGTAGGCAAGCTCACGTATCTGCGTTAGCTCATGTACAATGCTCACAAAGAGCGGCACAGACCAACACAAAGGCATCTGCAAGCACTCACAGCTCCTTCTGAAGCCTAAAGGTTTTCTCGCTAAGTGGGTCTGAGCTCTTTTGCAAAACCTTACTAGTCTGATAACAGTGAGTACTGAGAGAGATGTATGAGAACAAAAATATCTCCTAAAATCCTCTTAAAGAGAAAATATTAGGAAAGCTTGCATGTATTGAACTATATTTAACAAACAGAACAGTAATCATGTAAGTAAACGGCGTCTTTACTTCTTCAGGGAAACACTGTTTTCAAATTCAGCCACATAGGAGGTGCTGGCCTCTCTCTTTTTGTTTAGCTGTATAGGTTTGAAAAATACAAACCACACATTGAAAAGGATAGGACATGTTAAACAGTTGTTTGATTTCACTTTGTCTTACCAAAAGATCAGCCTAAGCCACTTTCTGTTAGATACCTGTGACTGGTTTCAGATATATCAGAGCTTTGGTAATGATGGTGATTATTTGTGCAGAACCATCACATTGCCCCATAGCAGAAGGCATTGGAAACCGTGCACTAGAAATGGAGACCCAGACAACATGCAGACACAGTAGCCCCAGGCATTTACCTCACCCAGCAAAAGATGTTCATGGGTATCCAGAAATTATAAGTGGGACACACAACACAGGGCTGTGGTTTCCTTGGCAATACTGAGACTTCTTTAACTTACGTGATGGATGGTTTTGATTATGAGTGAAGAGAGAAAGAAAGGGATCCAAAGAATAGCCCTGAGTTTGATTCTGAGATATCCAAACACGTAGTAAAAAAAATGCTTTCTATGTCTAATTTGAAATAGTTTTCACTGGTTTTGGCATAAGTATACAACTAAGAGATGCTCTTCTTGCAAGACTTCACTAGCTTACTTTCAGGGAAATTTCTAAAGCTTGTACTGTTATGAAGTAATTTTCTTACATAAAAACTGTACATAGATGAAACTACTGCCTGCTCTGCCTATACATTTTCACCTAAAAATAAATGAAATTGCAGCAAGAACGCTATAAAATTTATTCTCCAGTCCAATTAAAAAAATTAATAGTTTAACAGTAGATGTTTATTGTGAACAATTAATAGTAAGTACTACATGCATTTTTATCAAAAATATCCTCCAAGTAGGCTGACTAAAAATCATCTGATTATAATGCAAACTGATTTATATTTGTCAAAGGTGTGAGGTATTTGTGATTCAAACCCCGCATAGTGCAGGCGGTGGCCTTGGCATGGCCCCTGTGGCACCGGTTTGGCTTGGTGTCAGAATGATGACACATCCTTACAGGGTTTCTGTTCTTGCTTAAGGAGAACTGAGCCAGGGACAGCTCATAATTTAGGTATCAAGACCAGTGTCCATTTATACTTTTTGGATGTCTACTGCTTGTGTGGGTTTGCATCAGATATAATTCAAAAAGTACCTTGAGTTTAGCCAAATTGCTTCACTTCTGCCTACCCTTGGGTAAAGGGTTAAAAATTATCATTCACATGCCTATTATTCCTTCTGTGTTCTCTCATGTATCCCTTCCTCCTCCCAAAGACAGGGTTTCATTTTCTCATTGGAACTATTTCTTCCCGTCAACAAATACTTTCTCACTGGCTTTTATGCTGTATCTGTTGGTATTTTATCATTATGCAGATCATTAAAATAAATAATCTCTCCTCTGTCCTTTTGCCTTCAATTAAACAGTCATGTTAGTTATAAATGAAGAAGTGTGGCAAATTGAAGAACCTTAAAAAAAATAATCTACTGCTGAAATTTTCCTTTAAAAAAGAGAAGAATAATTTTGCTTCTGCTATGAAAAGGAAGAGATCATAGACAACTACTTATTTTTCACCTATTTAAAACATCTAAAATTAATACCAATTTTATTTCATGGAACTTCAATATCTAAGCAGACACATACTTTCCTATTGAAAGGCCACATTCAGGTGTATACTACAGCTAACATTTAACAGAACACAAAGGGAAAACGTGCTTTATCAAGAACTTTTTAGCCATGCCTTAGCTAATGGACAAACTCTTTTTGATAAGCACAGACCTGAAGCTGCATCACACCTAATCTTGACATCCAGCTCCAATCCCTCCTCCCCTGAGATATTTTCACTGGAAGTTAATAGCTCATTGTATTCAGGAACAGGTGTGTTGTGAAATTGAGCCATGGAACAATTTCAGTCTCTGTAAGAACTTTTTCCACCAAATCATTGGACGAGATGCAGGGGAAGAGCCTGTCAGACTTTCAGGAAGGTGTGCAGCCTTTTTCAGCTGTGTGAGAACATCTACCCCTGCTCTTCCACAACCAAAGTCATTCTGATCTTGTCCCCCCCATAATGCAAACCTGGAGCAGCATCGCTATGGACTAAGGCATGTAAAACACATAGGAAACAGGATCAGTCAATGTGATTATTTTCACTAATTTGTGTTATTTTCACTAATCTGCACTTCTTTCTCCATATCTGTAAATCACTAAATACCTTGACTAATCGCATATTTTTCTAAGAATAAGATAGTTGGACATCTGAGCTGTGGAATGGAATAAAGTCCCGTGGGCAGTGAGTATACCTTAATATCGTTTATTTTCTGTCCAGGTCCCACATATTATTGCCTAGTATCAGTGTGTCAGCTAGTATCTATCTGTCTGAAGTTGTGCACATGCTAGTAAGGTGAGTAATTTCAAAAGCAAAAGTTTCAGACTTTGTTTCCCCAAAGCAATTAAACAAAAAAAATTCTCCTTTCCATGACTAGTCCATGGTTATTTCCATGCTCATTTACTATGGGGTGAGGTAACACAGCCTCATGCTGTTGCAGAATAAGGATGCTCAGACGGTCAGTTAGCTTCTAAAATTATTGTAACTGGGATATATATCCAGTATTTGCATTACTTACGTTGTAAGAACAAGTCACTAAAATATCTTTAACCACACTTCAGACATGACCTCAGAGATTAACCTCTGATTAGTTTGCTGACCTCTGTAATTTAACTTTGTGCTCCTTGTTATTGAACCTGTCTAAATCCCAGCAGAAAGGGCTGCTTCAAGATTTGAGGCTGTTGGAAGACCTGCAGCTTGATCTTACCTCTGTTCTTTATCCGATATGTGCCTTTTCCAACAACTGGAGAACATTGCAGATGGGTATGTAAGTCTGCATAGATATGATGAAGGATATAGCAACTGGGTGACATCCCTGTGGCTTCCCGGCACCATTGCAGATCCAAAGCACACAGCCACACATGCAAAGCTGAGCAGATGCACACACACTTGCCGTCTGGTATTGCCACAACTTCTGCTGAAGAAATTGAATCTGTAAGTGCTGTGTATACCTCTTAAACCACAGCTAAGGTTATAAACTCAAATACTTTGGAGATGACAATAGGGTACATGTACAAAACCTAAAGGTCTGGAGTAAGCAAAATGTAAAATTCTCTCTTCTGTCCTTAAAAATCTATGAAATTCTCTGATGCTTAAAAGATGGTAGCCATCCAGTAGGATGGTGAGGGAAGGACTCAAGGAGGACAGAAGAGCTGAATGCTGCAGCTTAAGAGGGTCTGCCCTGAAGGCAAGTAAAGCTGTTCTGACTCTTGTTGCTTTTTAGAAGCCTGAATCAGACCTTGTCACACCTCCTGTGGGCCACCAGCTGCCTTCCTCCACCTGCCTGGAGACACAACCCCATTAAAAGTAATAGAATTTTTAAAATATATTTTATTTGTAAACAACTCATCTCTGTGACTGGATCAGCACTGGCATGGCACAAAGAAGGGTTCAGTAATAGAAGACTGAGTGGGAACGAGGGGCAGACAATGCCATTGATAACAAGACAGATCTAGATCAGCCTAAAATAGTAATGAAGCTTCATCCTGCCAATGTCTGTGCCCATCTCAGAAGAAACTATGCACTCAAAGACTCCTGAGGCATGTAGGTTTTGACAAGGTATGCTAGTTTGTTCAAGTGCAGAGGGAAATGGATGAGTTACAGAAAAGTTGTGCTGCACTGAGAATAGCATAAGCCAAAATAACAAGTACCTCTCAAAGGCCAAGGGAAGATAGAGAATAACTTAGCAAGAGTCAAGGTGGAGTCTGATTTATTGTACAGATAATGTTCTTTGGCAACCTACAGTCAAGTGATGAAGAAGTTTTCTAGGCTGGGACCTAATTTTATACCAATTTTTCAATTTGTTTAATTTTGAGCTTGGTGTAGGAACATCAGGAGGAGGATACTACTTGAAGGAGTCCAATTTTCCATATGAATTGCATCTAACAAAAAATTTATGATTTTTACGAGTCTTTATATGCCTGCATCTTTCCCCATCAGACTTTATTTTAATTATTTGTCACTCTCAATCAGCTGTTCCTAGCGTATTTGTAAAAGATGTATGCAATGCATTATGCTGTGCAAATTTCTTCCAACGTAGCTGAGGGGAAAAACTAACTTACCTAGAAATAATTTTTTTTTTTTTTTTTACTTTCTATTTTAATGGTCCAGTCCTCATTCCAATCTTATTGTGCAATATATTACCATAAAGGTATATTTTGACAGCTCTTCTGAAGCTTAGTAAAGAATAATTAAAAAGAATAGCAATTAACCTGTCTTAGGGAAAGCATTGTAATGTAAATGCTGCTTCAGGGAAATTTCTGTTGTAAAATCAAAAGGATACACATGGAGCAAAATGATATTTAAGTCAAGCTGCCAGTCAAATTATGTTCAGACAAGTTCAGTACAGTTGATTTAATGTTCCTTGGCCTTCCTAGTCAGAGTCATGGTTTTGAGGAACATATTAGGAGCATTTAAGGAGAGATAAATATAGAGGATATAAGATGGAATAAAACCAACATTGCAATCTAGGATTAGAAAAATGAAATAGATTGAAAAATGTATATGAATACTCATAGGAAATGAAAACACGCCTGATGCAATTAGGCTTAGTTATATTATTTACGGAGGTCTGATTTTATACTTTTTTTTACTGAAGAAATTGCTTAATTCTCTGAGGCATGTCGGTAAAAGCATTAAAATTTGCTATACTGGGTAAGACCAAAGGTCCTAGTATGCTGTCTTTAGCAATGACCAAAAGCAGATGCCGAGGGCAGACCCAACATGAAATCAGAAATTACCTCAGTCAGAGAAAGTTATATTATTATTTTTTCTTATTCTTAATAGTACCTAACATTTGGCTTTATTTTTCTACTCCCTGAGCTCATGTTCTTGTGGATTGTGTACTACTCTGCAAGATGCATTCTGCAGTAATTTAGAGCCCATCATGTTATATGTGAAATTATAATTTTTCTTTTCCTCATCTATATCACTTCACATTTACTTTTTTGAATTTTATCTGCCTTTTCAATGACCAGTCACCCATCTCAAAGGGGTTTTTTTTGCATTTCTTTAGTGAAGCTTAAATCTTTTCTTTCAACTCTTTAATCCTTCCCTTTTAGTGAGGGAGATTTTGAGAGTGTTTTGGAAAGCCAAATAGATTCTATCAAATGCATCTCCTTTACCACACACTTTTTGTTTCCTTCAAAGAACGACAACAGATAAAGATTCTCATCTATGTTCTAGTTTATCTATTTCAATTTTTCTTGTGCTTTCTAATGTTTTTTAAGGTATGGACATCAGATTTACTGTCTTGTAATTCTATGGCTTTCCCATGACACATATTTATCATATTTTCTGTCTTTCAGCCCTCAAGTACCAAGGTGGTTTTGAGCTAGAGGTCATAAAACAGAGACAATTCAGTTATTGCACCCCAGAGTAACTTTAGAATGGTTGGAGCTGGTCCTGGCAAATCTGCCTCTTGCATAGACTAGTCCATTGTCTGGACTGTAACTGTTTTTACTGATGCTTACGTTGATATGTTTTTAACTATCCTTAGATATATCTACTGTATAGGTGAGTTTTCAGTGCCCTGACTCCGCAGACAGGCAGTGGACATAGGGGATGCCATAGTTCCCTCCTGCTGGGCTGTAATTTCTTCCTTTAGTGAGCAGAACAGGGATGGAACCATGCTATAAAGCAAGAAGACCCTCTCACACTCTTGAGGGAAAGTCTGGCCTCTGCTAAGCTGACTGGAAGTTTTGCTGCTAATTTCAATGGATGCAAGTTGCCAAATTCCAGAATTTACTTTTCCAACTCAATAGCCAATGAATAGAAGCAACAGGAAAATTACTTTTACAGACAGAGGAGCAGCAAAGTGTTCTTTCCATTTCTCTTTCTGCTCACTGCAAAAAGAATTGCCTGCACCCACAAGCACAAATGTTGAGAAAAGTCTAGTACTGCAAATCCAGTCTTTTCCATTCAAGAACATGGTCTCTTCTCTCAAGAAATTCTAGAATTAGTGATAGGAAGAATCCTTGTCTCTCATTCATCTGCCCTCCTTGAGCAGTAACAGAAAGTATATAGTAGAGACCTGATCTAGCAAAATCTGTCACTGTATCTCCTTTTATCAACAAAACCCTTCTGTACCTCTTAAACACAAAATGTTTTTTCAAGGACTCAGACAGAAAATATTCAGAATGCCACAGCCTACAGCTGCACTGGCTGCGTGAAATATTACAAAGAGTCCTTGCTAGTATAAAAAATATTATTGTTCAGCAGCACAGACCATGAGCTACTTAGCTGTAATGTCACACAATTAGGCTCAAGGAGAACCGAACAACTTCAATTTTTGTTCAGTAAAGAAAGACTAAAAAAGTTCAAGAGAATAAAACAGGAATTAGAATTTCTGCTGCAGGATAAGTCAGATTTTGTAGGCACAGCCAAATAGCTACCATGACCGAGACAAGGGCTGATGGCATGCGCTGTTTGGGAAGCTGGTGGAAGCTGGAGTTATAAGACTTTATCTGGAGCCAAAGCACTTGGAAGAATTACTGTAGATCAACTGGTGTTGAGGGGTGCATCTGTCCTAAATCCTTCACCTGTTATGACTCTCCTTTGCTCAAGCAGGCTGGAAAGAGATAAGGTTAAAAAGACAGATATTCCCAGAGAGAGAAATACTACTGGGATCTGTATCATCATGAGATACTTTAACTTCCCACAGGCTGGAGAACAGGTATTGCCAAGATGGTTCAGGCACTGCAGGCACCTGTGACAGGTGAAAGACTTCTTCACCATTTCCAAAGCGAAGGGTGCTGTTCATTCAGCCACGACTTTTAATGAAAGAACTTATTTGAAACTGATGACAGCAGAAGTGATGTAAATTGAGAGCTCACACATTAATTTTGTGTAAATATCATCAACAAATAGTGATGTTCGGTTTGAAAAGGGCAAGGTTTTTGCATGTAAGAGAAACAGTTAATAAAGTCAGGTAGGATGGAGAGGTTAGGTTATTTTTAAAACAAAGACAAAAGCTGCCTGAAACCTATATCCCAGTAAGATGTGAAAATTAGTAGTTGAGAGATTACTGGACAGATAACCTTATTCAGTAGGAGAGCAAAGAGCAAGCAGAAGACCTATATGCAACAGAAAAAGAGATTTATTTGCAACAGCTAAATCTTGGAGATTTAGGCAGAGAAAGGGAGATATAGGGAGAAAGAGAAGTGAGGAAGTGAAAGTTGCCAGACTTTGCAAAGGAAATTAAGAACAGGATAAAAACCTTGGATAGCCAAATGAAAAAGAACAACAGAAGATGGGAGATTTAAGGCAATGCAGAGGGCCTCTACAGCATATGAGTATGTTACATTTTTAGTAGGAATATGAATGTAGTTTATGGCCGTGAAGATAGCCTAGCTAATACAACAGTGTATTAGCTAGAAAGTGTGACAGCAGAGCTGGCAGAAGGCCCTCAAATACACTCATGCTGAAGGAGTTACTATTCCACCCCCACAGTGCTGAAAAAGCTGGCACGTAATGTTGCATGACTATAAAAAGGAGTTTAATAATTCTTTCAGATGTGGGTGTAAGGGGGAGATGATACCTCACAGCTGCGAATATAAAATATGGCAATGACACTGCAGAATGGAAGGAGACGGGGAAATGGGTGGAGGGGAAAGTTATGTGATGACTGCCCCGGGCAGGGGGGCAGTGAAATAAAAGGGGAAAGAAACAGAACCTGAAGACCCAGAAGGAAGAGGGCTTGAAAAGCAACACCGAGAATGCCAGAGCAATCCACTCCTGTCTTTTGGACATATGTGTGGTAACTGTATGCTACCTAGATTTTAAATAAGGCTTTGACATGTAGCTGTGCTGGATTGAGGAATTCAGGAAGGGGAGGTGAGCTGAGTGTAGGTGCTGCATGGCGAGCCAGGAGGAAGGAGGGAGCTGCTCTGCTTCGCTTTGGGATGGAATTTGCTGAAGTCTTTAGCTGTCTGGCCTGCAGCACCAGGAGCTGGATCCAGTGACGGTTCAGCCCTTTGCCTTTGTTTTTGGGTGGGTTTTTCAGTTGTGCCTCAGGTCAGGAAACTATTGTAGTCTGGAGTGTGAGCTGTCCTTTTCCACGTATTAAAGAACTACACCCGTTCCCACAGTACACATTACCATGCACCCTTAATATGTCTTCACGGGGACCAGATGGTCAGAGATATTTAGGTGCTGACAGGCAGCAGCTAGTATGATTTCTAAAAAGTAATGAGGGAAGTTTAGCACCTAATCTCATACAACAGTCGCCCAATAAGATGGAGTGCTAATGCTTATAGACAGTTATGGCGTAAGGCATTCTTTTTGGACTAGAGCAACATTTATCTGTTACATTTGTCTATTTAATATGGACATTGTGTTGCCAAGCAAACATGTACAAGCGAAAGTAGCAACTTTAGCAATTATTTTCACTTTAATCTGTGGATTTTGATCTATTTGACATTTCCCATCCTGTGGCCAGCAGGACCCAAGTACTTTCATCAGCACTTCAAGTGCTACAATATGCCACCAAGACTGGAGAAAAATGGAGAGATAAAAGTCATCTCTGCAATAGGAAGGGGCGTTTACATATAGATAGCATGTTTAGTTTGATAAATAATTCTTCATGTAGTTGGATATTTTTCTAAATATCTGCTATCAAGAAAACACACAGAAGGTGCCAAGTTCCATATCTGTTTTCTAGAAACAACAAAATAGGCTGAATTTATAAATGCCATTTGTATGCCACTCATTTACTGACATTAAGTTCTGAAAATTGGGAAGAAGCATGGCAAACTAGAGGCTATTTCATTTTAATATAGAAGTGACAGTTCTGTGACCTTTCTATGTCATTTCTCATATGATCTTACCAAGCAGCATGAGTGAAAATGACATTTGGAATGAGAGTCCAGCATGGTGAATGTAGTGACAGTTTGTTGTTTTCTGTTTTTCCCAGACATCTGTCTTGAAAAGAAGGGAAATCTGAAAGTAAAAAAATTGTGAATAGAACATAAAATTGAGTAAAACTTTATGACAGATTTTACTGTACTAGTTCAGCCTGCCAAAGAAGTAAAAGGGGTTTTGATTTCTTTGTTCTTTGTTTTGTTTTGCATTTCTGTGATGACCTGAATTTAAAACAGGAAAAGATATAGCTTAGTCTTCTAAAACATACAAATACGTAGACACATTGCTAACGTGATAGCAAAAGCCAGACTCCTAAACTTACCATTGCCTTTTTTTTCCTGAAAGCCAGACTCCTAAACTTACCATTGCGTTTTTGCATGTTTTTTTTCCTATACAGATTACTATTGTTCCAGGTTAGGGAAAAAAAGAAGACAACACCAAATATCACGTAGAATATATACAAGAGTGGTTTAAGGTATGCAAACAGCATGGCTAAGATCTACCAGCTACGGTGTGGTGGTTTGGTTCCTTGTAAATCCGGAGCTGATCCCTTACCCGTAGCAGTGACCATCCAGCTAAAGCCTAGGAGGGAGCTCATGCCTGATCAGCATCTGCTCCCCAGTTCCTCCCAGCTTTAGAGATGTGATACTGCAAGGACGGTAAGTGATCAGGTCAGCAGAGTTTTCATAGCTTCACCCCTGGGTAGCCATGGGCCAGTCCAACGTTATATGGGGCTCACAAAGCAAGCAGTCAGGAAGCAGCCCCCCTGCTGTGCTGGGCAGCGAGGGGCGTGATGCTCCGTCCCTTCTGCTCACGCTGCCATTGCAGTGAGTGCTCCCCCTCCTCCCAACACAAAGATATGTTCAAAATGCAAGAAAGTATTGATCAGGCCCTACAGATTTTTTTTCTTGTGGGTCTTTTTCTTCCCCCTTTCTTTTTTACCTTTTTCTTCTTCCATCAGACCCTGCCCCCATTTTGGTTGCAATTTATACAAGCAACCAAGGTGAGTCCGAAGCATGTCATAACTGAGAGCTATACTTTTCTCCCAGACCTCAGTTTTTCTGCATTTTATATGTCTATCTAAAAATACATACATATGTGTGTATGTTACATACACATAGTCACATATGCATATGTAAGTGAGCATTTATATATAAGCATATGAGAAACCTAGAAAAGAAAAATAACTTTCTGGGTTTCTCTCCTGGAGGTTAGAATGATCTGAGCGCATTCTGATTTATAACAAGATATTCTGCCAAAACCAGCAGTACAGTAATTAATTATCTTCAGCCAGTTCTAGTTTTTGGCACTTTACCACTTCATACTATTGATGGTCTGGTTTATTCCATTTTAAAGATGAGACATCTACCATTTTGATTTGCAATAAGAACCACAGAGAATATCCCTTTCCATAGCAGGAACATTTTTGCAGAACTGAAGCAGACTTTCCCTTTTTCCTATTTTTGATAATAAAAAAAGACTGTCTGTCTTTACTTGAGGGACTTAGGGGAGGAAAAAAAGAATTTTCCCTATTGATTGCTTTTTCATTTTACTTTTTAATAACGTATTTATTAACCATATCCAAAGAAGTGTATTTTTCTCTTTATATACCTTCCCTTAGCCTTTGTGGTTGTTACAACACAACTCTGAATGGCATTTTTTGGATGTAGCTTTTAGATGAACCTCAGAACAACTTTTTGAACTAGTCACTGGGGTGAAGTATTAGGGAGGGAAGGAGGAGGAACTTGGCTTGCTCTCACACTCTCTCTGGCATCATTTACATGGGAAGGGAAGAGGTCCCAGGATTTGGAAGACTTGCAGGGAGCTTCTTAGCTCCCTCTGGGCCCAGCTCTGCCATCCTCATGCCCGGGCAGGGGAGAGGGAAGGAGGCAGCAGGAGGGCTCAGCAGACCACAGCAGTGTTTCTCCATCAGGCAAGTCCCCTCCTTGCCTTTGCAGCGATTCCCAGCCTCTTGGTTCCACAAAGGTACTATAACCCAGTAGAAAAAATGCCAAATATTTTTCTTTTTTAATGAAACCATACTGGTTATTTTCTCTGTTTCCAAGAAAGGATTAATTGATGTATCTATTTTAACTGATCGTAGCCTGCTAGTACAGCCTTCAGCTCAAAAAGGTTTTAGCAACCTTCCCAAGCTGAAGCTTATTTTTCACGGCTCATTAACTTTGGTGAAGTCTGCTCCAGGCTGAAATTTTACAAGATTCTAGCTCTAAAATGTTTTCTTTAAAAACTGATAAGTAAATACAGTTGGCAAGTTCAATATTACATAAAAATAAATAATTTACTAGTGTTAGACACTGCTTATTTACAGGGCTTGAAAACATCTGACAAAAAAATAGGTGGCAAACGATTATCACTGCTAATTACCTTTGAGATCTGTTCTGGATACATTAGTTGTAGTTTTGCATGAAGCAGTACTCTTCAATGCATATGAAATAGGCTAATATTATTTTGTAAAACCTTCAGTAAAAATATCTTTTTCAAAGGTAAAAGGTATACATGTTTAGACAGCTTTCAAAACCAAATTTCAAGCAGAGAATTATCTTAGCAGCCAGAAAGCTGTCCTTTCCTTCACCCCTTCCCAGCGCTGTGCAAGAAAAGAAGTAAGAGGAACATCTGGCAAGCTTTGCTCATTCCTTTGCTGGCTCATTGAAGGCAATAATCACACTAGGGTGTTCACAGCCTTCACAGAAATCCTTCACAGCTCACCACCCAGCGACAGAGCTGCTGCCTGCCCTGGAGAGCAGCAGAGCCCTGCCCTGTCCTTCTCCTTCCCAGGCAGCGCGGCCGGAGCAGAGCCCAGGGAGATGCCTCCCAGCGTGCCCACACCCAGCGCCGGCTGCCCGCGCTCCCCATCGCAGCTAACGGCAAATCACGGCTGTGAGTTTTCAATCCCAGAGTCAGAAATCATTCCCCAGTCTGGGCTGCAGGACTCTTCTCAGCTCCTTGCTCCAAGGTAGAACAAAATCACTTTCTAGTCATGCAATAATTAAAACGAAGACTTATGGGTGCAAAACAACTCTAAAACATCATCAGCTATATCGTGGGACCCTGCTCACATATGATCACTATTGCAGATGCAGACTACTAGATTATTTAATGCAAAAGGTGTGTTCTCCCATTAGCTTTCCCACCACCTGCAAATGTACAATTGCAACATGTTGGTCCGCAGGTAACCCTGGGTCTGCCGACAGACCGCAGTCCTATATTTATGGGGCAGGGAAGGACAAGTGTGTATTCAACATTGCTGAGATTATTGTATGACAATCTGCATGGCTGGGAGGAGGCCAGGGCTACCAAAAAAAAATAGTCAAGAATACAATTAACAAGTTTTGTTTCTGCCACTACACTTTTGCTTTCCATTTTTTCAGGTAGTGACAGAGCTTGGCCTTATATCTCCTGCCAAAAAATGTTAGTAGTTGGATTTTTTTATATTCCCTTTCAAACGATGATTTAACTTTTGTCTTTTTGGGGAACAAACTGCTGCACTTAAAGCAATGAAGACCTTTAGTTTCACACAATGAGGATAATGTTTCTACTATCAGGTCCATTTGAAAAAAAGAATTGAGAGAAATGTTGCCAGAGAATCCAAATCCAAGTCAATACATTGTCTTATCAAAGTCAAATTACTTTGTAAAGGTAATATCCATTTCACAGAAATTGAATTTGTTGATCAAAAGATGGGAGAAAGGATGTTGCCAAAAGAAAACATTTTAAAAAATTTTACATTTTTTTCTTCTAGGTTTTTTACTTTGGAACTGCTTTTTATGCTATACTATATATCATACGACTGAAACAGCTTGAGAGAAAGTAAAATGGTTTCAATATGTATGAGGAATTTCTTTCCATATGTCATCAGAAAAAAAATAACATTTTGAGAACTGTTTTCTCATGAGACAAGATTTGCATCTTCTGAGATGGAGTAACATGACACCAGCTAAGCTGCGAACAGTAGAAGTTTTAAGGAGCCAGTGGGGATGACTGGTCCAAAAGACCTTCTTTTTTAAAAGCCAGCTGTAATGCCATTTCTCATTTTGCTGGTGACTGGCAGTGAACATTTCTTTTAGATTTATTTATTTAAATGAATATGATTGATATAAGGATTTATTAGCATTTTAGCTTCCTTTCTTCCTCTCTTGTCTAGTAATTTTGTGCTTTGTTATGTTCCTGACTGTGATGCTTGGGACCTGGCTTGCTTTCTCTCCATTTTTAAGGATGACCTTGGTGGTAAAGCTGTTTTCAAAGGTCCCTCAGTGCCATTTAAAATCCAGACCTTTAAATGTGGTCTTTAATAGTTGTAAAGTGTTCTCATAAATTCCAGACTATGTATTTTCTATATTGTTTCTTTATGGTTCATTTAGTGTGACATTATATAGAAATTTTAAAAAGGCTTTTCCTTCTCAATCACTTTTGAGTGAAGTGTCTGGAAAAATCACTCTTACAACTTTCTGCTTGAGCCATTAATTAGCACACTGCTTGTTAACTGCTGCTATAGCTTTTGATTCACTGGCCCCAGCACACTTCTGTAGTGATGGATGTGCTGGAAAGGCTTAGATAGGCTGAAATGTATTTACATGTCAAAGTAAAATGAGATATGACATTCACTTTCAAAATGATCTTTATGGGATAATACTTTATAGAAGTGATCATGTCATCCTGGATACTGCAGCTTTATAAGTAAATACAAATAATGTTCCATGTGTTTTATCAGCTTTTGTCAGTGTAACCTTTAACATAAAATCAAGACAAATTCAGTGCAGTATTTTAAGATGAAAGGCCCATTATTATAGATAGCATAAATAACAAGCCAAGAATGTATGTAGGCAGCTATGAATAAAGATATGAAGGTTTCCTGAACGTTAGAAAGAGTCTGCCACAAGGGAAAATCAAAAAGCCACATGGAACTGGAAGGAGCTACTGGAAGTCAGACCTCTTGAGAGGAACTGAATAAATCTGATTTTATTTTGTCTCTTTTCCTATAAAACAATTTTTTTTTTTTTAATATTGACCAACAGTTTTCTATGTGAATTGTGTATAACAAACTGTGGTGTAGAAAGCTGTTTGTCTAATGGGAATTGGCAACCAAGATAAAGAAAAAAAAGAAAACACAGAGGGAAGTATGTAGAGTTACCTCAGCACTGGTCACTATCATCTTTCTCACCCTGGAGAAATGTCAGGCCTTAGAGCACTTGTCTTGTCTTCCAAACGTCCTGTAGCAGTGCCACAGCTATTACAGCGTGGATGCAGGGCTTCTGGTTGCTATAAGCACGTCCGCCTGCAGAAACTCATCAGAAACGTGGCTATGGTGAGCTGAAGGACCACGTACCACAACAGCACTGGGTACCCACCATAGTCCAAGCACAGCACTACAGACAGAAAACAGGGTGCAAAGCTTACCCAAGAAGGTGGCTGAGTGAGCTCATGCTCAGCTCTGGGCTGTCAGCATCTGCACGAACCCTCTGAAGATCTCCGTGTGCCATGGTAGTGCTTGAGGCGGCCTGCCGCAGCTGCGACTCTGGATATGGCTTTGAAGCTGCTGAGAGATTAAAGACAATGAGGTCCTGAGATGCCACTCTAATGAAAGGGCTATAAAAGTACCTCAGAGAGGAAAAACAGCCTGAGAACAACAAAGAAACCATAACTGATTACTGTCCTCAGTGTTGCTGGTGACCAGGAGCTATAACACAGCAGCAAAGAGTAAGGCTTATGCAACATCTCTTATTTGGCCATAATGAAAGGGCTTCAAAAGAAGTGCTATGGCTGGATTTAAAAGCCATCCTAGTGCTGCGATTTTGCGTGGGGGCATGCGACTGAGTACCCAGCTCAGCCCGGGCAATGCCGGCAGGTGCCCTCCTGGAAGAGAGCCGCTCCCGCAGGGCTGTTCCCCCAAACCTGCCTTCTCAGAAAGCCACCAGAAACACAAATGGCAGTAGTAGGGCTATAACGAGATATCTCAGAGAATCATCAGGGACATTGATGAATCACATAGGCCTTTAGACCATGCTCCATGGGAGCTAAAAGGTGAAAAAGCAATTTCCTTCTGTAGCAGGTTTTCAAAATAGCTGGAGGCAGACATTTCTCTGGGTCAAGGCCCAGGCTTGCCAACTTTCCTTTTGCAAACTCATTCTCCTTTTGTTTCTTAGGTCTGGTGCTCTTCTATGTGGCATGATAAGACCACACCTGGGGTAAAGCAAGCTTCAACTGACGGCAATAGCACCGAGTCTGAGTTATGGGAGAATTGTGCAGGATTTTCTTTTGCTCATTACAAGTAGAATTAATGAAAGGCCAAAAGGATTGTGTTGAAAGAAATAACAAATGCTTTTGAAAGCTAGATGAATCTAATGAATAATCTCAGCCAGAAAAGAAAAAAAAAAAGGAGAAAATGTTGTAAATGTCACATCTACCTTCTACAAAACTTTAAATCTATATTTTTTAAGAAAACTCAGATGGCTGGGTTTTGGCAGTCAGCATCAAATGTAACTTTGTTGTGTTGCTGTGCATCATCTCAGGACAGAAAAGTATTACACAATGCTTGTATTTAATGTATTCTACTTATGTCAGTCAGTAAATGAAGGCATGTCCTATCTAATTAAATCCAGATTTCATGTGCATCTCTTCATTTACTTACTGTGCAAATAATGGAAGCTAACATTAAAGTATTAAAATCAGATAAAGTTGCATTTCATATAAATACAGTATGTGGAAATGTATAATTTAAAATATATCTTATGAAATGTAATCTCTTTTACATATTGCATACAGCTCTGATATCGATCAAGATATTCCCAGGAGTGTATGATAAGAGGAGAAAATTAATGCGCTCCCCTTCCTCTAGGGATCAGTCAGCTTCTTGCTGATGGCTCACATTGCTTCTTTGGATAAAACTCGTTCTTGTTTGGTTTGTTTTCTTCTTTTTGTTGTTTAAGGGAGGTTAGTTTCAAAAAGGAATATCAGATTTTAGTCAGCTTCTCTCTAGTCAGGTATTTTGCAGAGCAATGGGTGAGCAATCCATGGCCTCTTCAGCTCTGTCCGTTTTCAGATCCCACTGGAAATGAAACACTCCACATCTGGTATATAGTTTCCTAAGACAAACTTTGCATTATTTTCACACTTTCAGACAAACAGAGTCGAGGGGAGCCAACGCTGTCTCACTGACAAAGGCACAGACCGTGGCTGGACTCTTGTTTTGAAAGCTGTCCTTGGCAAGAGGAGGGGGCTTTGATGTGCTGCAAAACAAACTGCAGTTACTGCCTTCAGGCAGGGAGTGCCTGGAGACCCTGAATCGACAGGTCAACATGTTGCAGAAGGCAGCCGCTCTTCAGCTTTGCTTCCAGGATGAAAATTCAGCCTGTTAAGAAGAGGCTTTAAACTACTCTGAAGACTGCATCTTTCAGGATATTGTGTTTGAGCAGGGTAGACCCAACCCTTTTTATTGCTTTGGTTCTCAGGTCATTCACACTGATGTAAATCCTCTGAGGTCAATGGAAATTGCGCTGGGCACAAATACAGTAAGAATCGGGTCCTGTGTGCAGGATCTTCTCTTTTCCAGAATCTGCCATACCAATGATACCTATTTGTGACTAAGGATTTGTTTTTTAAATCATCATTTTTATTTGTAACAGAATCATTCAAATATAGCCATGCTGTGCTAAATACATACACAATTGTAATTAAAGCTCTTTAAAATCATTCTCTCTTGTTCCTTATAGAAATATGTCTAATAATAAATTCTGTAAATACTCCATACAGGTAGAATTGAGGTAGACACTCAATACTATTAAAACCAAGAAGGACTTCCAAATTTAGGTAACATTATAGGATTAGAGCCTTATATTTTAATATCCAACATCAACGTGTCAAAGAAATTTATTCAAACTTGTACATCAACAATACGGAAGGTGGCAGGTGTCCTCCTACATTGGTGCCTGCTGTCTGGGGACCAAAAGGAAAAATCAGCAATGCAGGAGTCTGAAAACTGAAATAAAAAAATGAACTCATAAAATGATGACATGAACATTGCTTATATCCCTGGAACAAAATTGTTACCATTGTTCCAATATTTTAGCTTTGTCATGAAACAGACAGTTGAAAATGTTCAAAGAACAAAATTATCTGAGAAAAAGAAGACCTTAACTCTTTTCACTCAGTGTTATGTTTTTGCTTGGAGAAGCATAATTATCTGCCAAATATGGGACAATTCCTTTGTTTAAATCCTGACTGGTAGGAAAAAAAAAATCTGCTCTATGCTAAAATTATCTAATTTTGTATCTGTCTCAATGATACATCTGCTTTTATGAAATGATGCCCTTTCTTCCTTGCTGGTGGAATTCTCACTGCGCTCCATAAACAGTCACTTAGCATTATGTAGATTATTTCACAAGAAAGGTGAAGAAGTGGGCTTTTGACAATGATGGAAACAACAAAGCATGAAGAAATCAGAGAAGATCAAAGATGCTCATTAGTTTAGGTGGTAAGAAATAGAGTCATTAACAATAACACAGTATCTTTCTTGTTACTGTTTCATACTGTATGAAATCCTATAATTGTTGCATCAGAAAAAGCCTCATTCGTTTTTCAGTAATCAAATATTTAAAAGAAATCGTTATGCTTTATATCACATGTAACAAAGGGACCTCCTCATTTATTGTATCATTTTGATGCATTTTCTTTATTACTTGAAAGGCCAAATCAAATTGCAGAGGTTTTATGAATACTTTATAGACTCAGTGTTCTGAGTGATCCAAAATACCGGTCTCTGGTATGCTCTGGGCTTACATTTCAGCTGTGCTCAGACTAAACCCAGCACAGGAATAGACTGAGGAAGCAAAAACCCAGTTGAATCATTTTCCATATTCCTATATTTCTAGACCTATTGTAAGTCAAAGCATTCTTAGGACAGCTACAGGTGCCTCCCCTATGTATATAGCTCAGCATATCAGTAGTGCAGTCATTTCTTTTTCATGTCTCTTCGCCGGCCAGACATGCCTTTATTCGGGGAGAACCTAATGCGAGAAACTTCACGTTATAACCTTTGGCTTAGTTCAACCTAAAACTAGTCTTGATCTTATCTATTTTCTTGCATTAATTT
>NW_009646736.1:6868839-6883421 GCF_000708025.1 Charadrius vociferus | reverse complement strand
CTCCATTTGAGTTTGAAGGATAACAATAATACAACTGATTTAACTAAATTTTTACTATTTCTTTATGTTTGCTTATGATTACAAGACTGGTGTTGTATAGATACTGGATTATTTTTATTCAATAGCATACCAATGTTTAATAAATTTTCTTCACTATGTGCTTTTTCCTTGTTTATTTTAAGAAAAAGGGAGCACTGTATTTAGGATATTGCGAGTAAATATTCTGGGCAAAATAGTGGATACATCAGTGAAGGACAGAAGTCCCATCATCTGAGCACTAGTGAACTCCAGAAGTGGAGAAAATGGTGTCTGTGCTTTAAGAAGTCATTGTGTTTTCTTCATGATGGACAGACTGGAGGTTACTCTTCTCTGAAGTTATGGGAAACATCCATATTAAAGAGGCATGGGAGGGTTTTTGCAGTTCCTCTCCCTCATGTTCTGCTGTTGCAGTCTCTGCAAACAACTGCCAATATGGTTAACCATTAAAAACAGTAAAATATCAACACTGGTAAATGTGTGCAGTAATATGGGTGCACTGTGAGAGAAAGTGAGGGAGGGGAGAGAAACAGAAGACAGATTTTAATATGGGTGCACTGTGAGAGAAAGTGAGGGAGGGGAGAGAAATAGAAGACAGATTTTAATTTGTACCTGTGTCTACTCCCAAGGTAGTGATATACTGCATGTCATTCAGCAGCATGAAGACAACGTGCCTTAACAATAATCTTTAAAATAATGGTAAGAAATATAAATTAAATATTGCTTGTCTGTGCTCCAGAGTTTGATATGGAAAGTAGCTCCTACACCATTTGGTAGGAAGCTTTAGCTTACTCCAGAGAAGAAGATATAAAGTCACAATATTGCATTGTTAAATAGATTTGATATTCCAGTCAGGTACTAAATTTCCTTTAATAAATATTAATACTTGGAAAAATTCTATACTGTGTTAAAAAAACACAATTTCAAACTCCTTTCTAGCTTTTTTGGTTACCCAAGACTGATGCAGAAAGGAACCTCCGAAGCAGATAAAGGCTAGGGGATTTAACTCCTGTTTACATTTCTCCTCAAAAAATTATTGAAACCATGCTCGAGTAATCGTTTTTAATGAAATAAAGTATCTCTGTGAGTTAAATGCTCATCATAAGCCTGATGTTGTGAAAGAAGTGCATCTCAAGACCATCATGTCTAATTACTGCATATTTTCAAAACATCATTATTAAGATAAGCAGCTTTTAGTGCTGGTTAACTGTCCCACTGCTGATTTGCAAGTGTATGAAACTTTTTTACATTTTTCTTTTGTTGTCTTCTGACACTTGTTTCAGTTCATGCCTCCATACATAGGACAGGACCTTATTTTCGATATAGTTTATTGTCTCCCGTCCTTGCAACTCCATTAGCTATAGTTAAAAAACGGTGAGGGACCTATGTATCGTGCCCTGAAAAATACATATAAAATACCACTTTTTTCTGTTAGACTTTCAATCATTTAACACACATATAAAGACCATGTTGAAACGTGTGATTCTAACACGCAAGCCAGCTATAAAATAGCAAACATACCATTATTTTCTCCACCTATTGGTACAAATATTGGGGCAATAGGGGAGGGAAGAGAAATCTGCTACATAATAAAGATTCTCCCAACTCAACCTCAGGGCAGAGACATTTCTCTTCAGTATGCTCAGGGCATCATTACTCTGTAAGTTTTCCAAAGCAAAGCCCAAGAAGCAAAGCCATTTGCTTGCCTTCTTACTGAACCACCCATTCTGCTCTTTCATACAAAGCAGGTTAATCTAAAGACTGCAGCCATCTTACAACCTGCAGGCCATTTTCTGCTTGCAAGCAGGGACCAATTTATAAAGTACTCGGGAAAGAAAGGCAGCCCAGAGCAGGACGCAAGAGCTGCTGTACCTGTCACCTCTTCCCAGGTGCCCCCTTGTTTGGGCAGCAGCACCTCCACAGTCATGACAGGGGGTGAGAAAATACTTGAAATAAAGTCATCTTTTTAGATAACAGTAATGTCATCACTGAAACTTTTCATAAGTGTTCCATTTCACTGATTTCAGGACAGTAAAAATTTACTTACAGTACATCTGAATTTAAATAACAGACATAAACTGTGTCAACTTTTAAATGATTTCTTGTTCTTCAAAATACTGGCAACATGATACCAGAAATCCCACAGCCCTTTATCTGTCTTAAGAAAAGCTTACAGACCTAGAAGTCATTTTCCCACTCTAGCACCAAAAAGAAAAAAAAAGATTTAAGAATCACAATTCTACAAAGGACATGAGAAAGGTCAGAAGAAAAGCTCTGGTTTCTCTGACTTCAACCACACAGCTCTCCAAAAAGCATATTGAGTATCATTGCACCCAAACAGAGAAACATCATACCATCTTTTTTTGCCTATGATGGATGGCATTCTATGACAATAACAGACCAATACAACGGCAAGTTTGTATTTTTCTGGGTTTCATGTAAACTGAATCCCCCAAATGAAGGCCAATTTATAAAGAAAAACAAAAAGTTGAACTTTAAATGCTACTATATAAGCCCACCAGTTAATTAGAGTCCTTCAAGGAGTTCTTTTTCACCTGAAAGCACATGCAAGTTCAAAATCCAAATTCAGACAACGGCGTATTTTTCTCAGGGTGGTCTGTGTGCTTTGGTGAGTCTCAGGATCCTAATTATCCAGATCAGGAGTCGCGCCAGAGAGGCAATGTTGGAGCCTGCGTGGGCCTGGCTTTATTTCCCCTGGAAAACCAAGTGCAGGAAGCAGAAGGAAAGACCTTAATAGTTTGCAGCAGGCTGTCACCTGGGTAGATAAGGCCTTGTGTTAGGCAAACACATATTCTTCTAGCTAACGTAGTGCAAAAATCTTGCCGTAAAGCATAATATTCTGAAGCTATGTTTAAATTTGGCAACTGGTCAGAATAAAAAATTATAAAAATATTATCTAGCATAATTATACCTCTGCAGATTTTCTTTTAAAGAAAAACGTAAGGACCAAGCCACGCTTATTTTATAACTATACTGTAAAAGCCTCAGATGTCTCTACACTACACTGAAAGCACAACGCGAAGGTATGGTGAGGTTTAGGAGTGTCATCTAAACACGTGTTCCATCCTGAATGATTACAATCCTCTACGGAAGAAATTTTGAGTTAAATTAGTTGGTATGTTCCATGTGTATTTGTTGTTTTGTGGTTTGGAAATCAGGCAAACACCTCAGAAAACAAGCACTCCATACAGACAGCTGCAGCCCATTCATGGTGCTATTGGTGGGGAATCTCTCGGTGTGGTGGAAAGGGACAGGCTGTGGATTTTGCAGTTTTCCTGAAGACATGTTAAAAGACATATTGACAGATAGCTCTCCACAGACTTCAGGGACTCAGATCCTTATTCCCTCCACCAAGCAAATTGAATGCACTGCACTCAAAAATTGAACTCTTCACATGGCAGGTTCAGTAATGAACAGAAAAAACAACTGTTTTGTTTGATTTTCTTAAAGTAATAAACAGCAAACTCCCAAAATCTCTGTGTAAGTACTCAAAGGTTGAAACACTTGTGTCTAGGTATAAAACACTCAAAGTCTTGGACTTGTACAGAGTAATTGCTTAGTCCTACATAGTACTCATTTATTTCTTTCCTTGTGAACAGTAATGCCTGTCAGATGTGCATTATCATAGTGCTAGAAGCACAAAGCTTTATTGTTGCTTTCTTTTTAGGCAGTAAAAGAAGTGGTGCCATTCGCATTTCACAGATAAGGGCATTAGCTATAGAGAACTGAAGTCTCTCGCCTAAAGTCACAGAGGAATTACTTAGTCTGAGCAGATGATCGCTTATCTTACTACCATAAAAGAATTTGCATCTCAGGTAGCAACTATTTATCATAAAATATGTCATGAAGCAAAGAATAAAGGCTCAGCAACATGGTCATCATTCAACAGAAAGACATTTCGGGGAGGTGAGTCATCACAAACAGAGTTCTGCAACAAAAGGGCGTTTTAGCAAGAGCAAGGCCAGAGGCTAAGCACTAGAGTTACAGAAAGCATGTAATAAATGGAAGATGACTGAAAACTTACCTGGTTTCAAAAAGAAGTGGATATGGTATGAATCGCATCACAGGTTTCAGATTCTTACAGCTGCCTTGGTATCAGGCTTAGGAAAAATGGTTCTGATTTATGGCCTCATGTTGAAACCATGTGAATTTCCCCCTTTTGTATTTTGATGTGAAAACCAGACTGACATATTTCAAATTTTTCAAGGCTTTTAAATTCTCAGACTCAAATAAAAACTCAAGACAGCTAACATTGCAACCCGTTAGACCAAACCAAAATTTTATAAGAGAACCCTTGCGTCAAAAGATGGCTGAACTTAGCAAACTTCTGCCAAATATGCAAACTTAGGTATTTAGTCTTAAAGGTTTCTACTTCTGCAGAAACCATAATTTGTACTGTTATAGTAAGCACACCTTCTCTCCCAAGCTGAGCTGTATGTAGAACTGACCTAGCACCATTACTTATTGCTACTTTATTGGGGTTTTTTTTGTCATTGGCAAATTTTGCTAGCAATGATTTTGTATCACTTTTCAGAAACTTGTTATACTTGTTATTGAAGAGATTGAATCAAGTGTATTTCTGTGGAAGACTTGCTATGAATGATGCCAATGGAGATATCTTATTTGAGATAACCATTTGTAATCTAATACTTGATCATTCTTAACCTACTTACATTGAGATGCATTAACTTTGTATACACTTGTTTGAAATATATTGTTTTCTATATCATTAATTTCAAGTATTTTGACATTTTAGATGGTTTGGTCATTCAGACATGTTTGCTTTGAACCTAGTTATTCTAACTAATGGGCAAGTTTGCAATTTGATGGTCAGATGCACAGAAATAACTGACACTTTTATTCTGCCATAAAATTTTAATATGAATGGTAACAAACAGCTCAACTGGAAAACCTATTGTTATTTTAAAAATTATTTATGTCCTTTATATTACTATGTTTTTAGTGCCTTTTTTAATTTTTACAGTTTATGGTATTTTTCAGTACTAGAGGTTAATTCTTCTGACAAGAAAAAATAGCACACACAATAGAATGTATATAAAAAGATTAATTTTTTTTCAGAAATGCTTCATCTCCTAATCTTTAGGATGAAAAAATCCAGATATAAACTTCAATGAAACACATCTTATTTCCTAGACTTGCAAAAATTCTTAGAATGAGAAGAAATGGGAACTCCATTGGCAATGAGTACTTGGTGATGCACAGGAATACCTACACTCTTCCAAGCACCTCCAAACTCGGAGTTTGCATCGCTGCTACCACCTTTTCGGCCAAGGCAACCTCAAGGCTGAGCAGAGCCTCTAAGCCCACCCAACACTGACCCTGAGCCCACAGGAGAGTGGAAATGGCAATTGTGTGCTTTTGCTTTACACCCCCTCCTTCTGCCCCATCTCAGGTAACAGACTGTTTACATGAAACAATCAGAGAAGGCAGTATATTTTTCTTCAAAAGATTCTTCTGAGGAAAAAATACATAAAACAATTTACTCTGACTGGAGGTACGTGAGCTATGGGAGCGTCTAGAACAGGCAGACAAACTGGCAGGCTACAAGTATCTAGGCTGGATCTCCGTATTTACTGATGGCATCTTCTTTCACTGCTCTGACTATTCAACTGCTGCCTCTGGAGCCTCATCCAATGCTGCTTAGATTGAGATGTCTACATAACTAAGGAGGAAGAAAGGTGACCAAAGAAAGGAAATTACAGGAGGAAGACTGCAAGAGATAAATTATACTTTAAATGCCATTTAATTAAATATTATGTTATTTTCATGAGAAGAACCTTCTGATGCCTATGAAAATCATTTTGTCAGGATCCAGAAGGAGATCGGTAGACAACACCAACGTTGCAAACCAACACATGAGAACTCTGCTAAAGTCAGAACTTAATACGACTCAGCAGAGCTCCCATCAGCATAAACGTGATGGCAAGAGCTGGAATCTTTTCAAATTATATTCAGAAAAATAAGGAAAGCTCTTTAAAGGTTTAATACCAAATTATGTTGCTGGGTGCAGCTAATTACACATTAGTTTGCATCTATCAAACGCCTAACCATTCATTTTGATTTATTCTCAGAATTCTGATTTGACTCAAGAAATTCTGGTCTTACAGTACATGCTTTTATCTTCCATCTCTTTCACTGTATAAATGCTTGCAACACTTTTGTAAGTTGGTCTCATAACTCTAAATACCACTGAGGCATTTTTGTGGTTTTTATTTGTTTATTCATTTATCTGTTTTCTCCTGGCTGTTTTCTTCAAGAAGAAAATAAGTTTTGTTAAACCAGTTAATTTAAAAATGGGCTGAGAAGCTGCTAAATTCACAGTAATAGTGTATTGTTATGTTTGTTTATTTGAATAAGAAACAATTTGGATTTCCTGGTAATAGAAAAATGGTCATAGAGTATTTTAAGTCAATGTCACAGCTCAGAGAAAACTACAGAGCTTGCTGAGTACAAGTTCACTAAACCTCAGTCTGTTATCTTTGTGAGCTCAAGCTACGAGTGGTTTTTCACTGAATATTTGATAGGTCAAGTACAGTTCAAAGGCAGAATGATTTTTATTCACCACACTATTCTACAGCATGTTATTTTTGAGCAGATTTGAAGCTAAAAGGATGAAAGCGGAAATGTAAAGAAGAGCAGTCACATCTGGCTTATACTGACCACAGTAAATAAAAAAATTGTTTCTCAATATACCAGAAAATAATACCTGAAAGTATTCAGAAAAGACTTCAAATTATTAATCGTAGCATTTTTAGATACAGTCAGAGAGCTCGGCCTTGGTAAGCTGTATTCAGCCTAAGGTTGAAGAGGTATTAAGAAGACTCAAGGTGGCTTTATACCAATTGCCTCTTTTATGAATTCAAGGCATTAGAACAGGGTAATTTGGCTGCCTTACAACAAGTGTTATGTAAAAGCATGTTCAGAGCTGCCTAAATCACATCTGTGGGATCTAAGAAGCTGTACAAGCCAGAGACCAGTAGTGACACTTGGCTGCTTCCTACATATCACGTTGGGATTTCCAAGAGACACTTATAGGTCATTGGTTTCCAAATATTGAGCAAAGATGACAGCAAAGAGAGAGAGGTGAAGGCAGTTTTTCTACCCATCAATTTCAACAAAGTCTAATCTTATTACATAAAAATGTACTTGCTTTAAGTAACAACTTGATATAGCATTATTTATGGCCCAGGCAAGTATGAATTGGAAAGTAACACATTTATTATTTCTTTCTGCTGCTTTGTATTAATAAAAAGCAAATAAACTAACCTCAGAGTCATAGAAGGAAGCTTCTGTGTAAGTGACTTGCATGGGTTTATAAGAAAAGCTCTACAATAATAGAAGTGAGGTAATGTCAAAAACATCTACCAGCTTCTTCAAAGAAATTACTTGTTTCATTGCCATTTCTCTTTTTCAAAACAGCATAAAAAAATTTCTCTTTAACCAGGGTATAATGCAAGGAATCATTCATGAGAATGCCACAGAAAGGATTACTCTCTTTTACAATATGGGCAGCTTACCAAGCATCCTGGTATGAATCAAGCAAGATCTTGACTTTTTTTTTCCATTTCTGGTTGTTTTGTCAAGCAAATGAGGAAAAAGCCTTATAAATCCTTTTTTTTAACTAATGCTCTATTAGTGCAGATTCAATGAAATGAAAATCTTATATTCTTTAATATTTAAAAACTTATTATAATGCCTTTGTTATAATGGACACCAAGATCACCATACAATAAAGGATTTTAGAGTATTCTCTTTTTACCAGTGATACACTGCCTGTGGGATGACCAGGAGGAGGTAATCTGTGTTCAGATTTAGCCTAAAAATAGTTGAAATTAAAATTAGAAAATACTTCTTCAGCCTCTGTAACAATATGAAGGAGTAGAAAAGTAAGACATGGTTTTACAAATCCTCATCTATTTAGAAGAGCAGCATTCACAAGTAAATCAATGTAGCATTTAAAAATGTATCCCTACAAAAAAAAGGGATAGCAAGAGAGCAAAGGTGACTAAGCAAAATCAAAGAGAATGTATTGAGAGCAGCCCTGAGGTGAAGTACATGGGGGTGTTGGTTGATGAGCAGCTCAATATGAGCTGGCAATGTGCGCTCACAGCCCAGAAAGCCAACTGCATCCTGGGCTGCATCAAAAGAAGTGCGGCCGCAGGTCAAGGGAGGTGATTCTTCTCCGCTCTGCTCTTGTGAGACCCCAGCTGGAGCACTGCATCCAGCTCTGGGGCCCCCAACATAAGAAGGACACGGCCCTGTTGGATTGGGTCCAGAGGAGGGCCACGAAGATAATCAGAGGGCTGGAGCACCTCTCCTATGAAGAAAGGCTGAGAGAGCTGGGAATTTTCGGTCCAGAGAAGAGAAGGCTCTTGGGAGACCTTATAGCAACTTTCCAGTATCTGAAGGGGGCCTACGGGAAAGATGGAGAGGGACTCTTTATCAGGGAGTGTAGCAATAGGATGAGTGGTAACGATTTAGGATAAGGGGTAATGGTTTTAAAGTGAAAGAGGGGACAATTTAGATTAGATATTAGGAAGAAATTCTTTACTCTGAGGGTGGTGAGACACAGGAACAAATTGCCCAGAGAAGTTGTGGCTGCCCCATCCCTGGAGGTGTTCAAGGCCAGGCTGGATGGGGCTTTGAGCAACCTGGTCTAGTGGGAGGTGTCCCTGCCCATGGCAGGGGGGTTGGAACTAATATGATCTTTAAGGTCCCTCCCAACCTAAACCATTCCATGATTCTATGATACTGAGAATAGCAGGGATGGAAGAAGCAGCTTACTGGAACCAGTAAGTAGCCCACGTAGGATAAATGTGGTGTATCAATATGAACATTTGGTCTCACCTCATTTTGCCAGCTTTCAATGTATTTGTATTTACTCAAACTCACTTTACAACACCATATCTGAATTTCAGTTTCTTTTTCCATTCGCTCATTTCTTGTACTCCCTTTTTGTTCAGCCTTTCTGAAATGGAATACAAACCCAAAATAAATAGTTGAATGACTATTGAATTATTTCTAACCAAACAGCTTCTTATTCAAACTCAGGTTTCTAACTAAATTATTTCCTCTCCCTAACTTACTGTAAGTTAGGAGAAAATTGGCTGCTTGAGCTCCGCTTACAGGCCTCTGCTTAAGAAAGATGTGTTTAATTTATATACTTGCTAAGACAGCACAATAGTGGCTTAATCTCTGAAATGTCTCCTCGTTCAACTAATATTTTCCAGAAGAATGGTATTATCACCAGTGAACAGGGATTTCCAGTATTAATTTAAAAAGGTACATGCAGGGCAGCTACTCAAACTGAGAAATTTGCCAGCGCTCAGCAAGGCCCATGGAAACGTAACATTTGCAATTAATGTTGAGATTAATCTAGGATCAGAAGAGTCCCTCACCATGCAAAAACAGCTTCCTGCAAAAGAACCTCAAATTTCTTCATCCAAACCAGTTTACAATGACTCCAAGCACCTACCTGTTCCCTAGTGACCTTTTATGAAAATTAACAGGATGCAACACGAAGAATTTATTTTTCCCTAAGAATCAGCATAAATTTCCCTCTGCTTGCTTTTATCCTATTACTTATCCTTAGACTACTTCAGATCATCCTAAATGTCTCCATGGTTACTACCAGCAACATACTTACTGATAACAACACCCCCAGTGAAGCTTCCCGTTGGTATTCACTCCCTTTCAGCATCTTCAATGCAATCGCAGTGGACAATATGTTTGTTTGAACTATTGCAGTAATAAGCCAGACATTAATAAGGTAAAAACACTGCAAGAACCAGAAAGAATTAAAATAAAATAAATAAAATATCACTTGAAGAACAACATTATATTTCCACCTGGAAAAAAAATAAAAAATTTGATAGACCAGACATGTATCCTTCCAAGTTTTTATGGAGACAATAAACCAAGAACTGGGTAATATATTCTGATCATCTGTTTTAGGCAGACTCAAAGTACTCGTCTGGTAAAATTATTGCTTTATATAACAGTTTGTTCTTTTTGTTTTGATTAATGACTATGCTAGTTTCTAAGTAGCAACAGTTCCTACAGCTACATTGGAGAAAGCACATTTTTTGGAACTGCTGTTACCTGCTGGTGAGAAAATGACTGTCCTGCCAGTACATTTTACAGAACGCAATTAAATCTTGCCCTGAAATAGCAAGTGCATAGTGCAGCTTTTTAAATAGGTAAGAATTTTCAAGCATTCCGTTCTTGTTTTTCTAATTCAATTGCTTTACATACCATGTGAATCTCCAGACAAGATAAATTGCTTTTGTTTGAAATTAATTTACTATATAAACATATTCTCTCTAAATATCTTTGAAAGCACTCATACTTCCTCACAAGTCCTTTTGGTAGCTCAGACAGTTTTTACAGCTTGATTTTTTTTCAGGCTCAGTGCAGAAGTACATTGTGTGCACGTCTTCTAGCGTTTGATCTTTTTCCTTTACAGCGTTTGGTCACAGAACAAAGACACATGAAAATATAGCTTCATTTCACAGACACATAAACCAAAATGGTAGTCTTCAGATAAGGAAACTGAATACACTTTGACTATTGCAGAACCTTGAATACCGTCATGCTTTTTTCTGACTAAACCAAAAAGCAGAAAACTGGCAGAGCTAATTTTGGTCCCGAAGATGAGCTGCTTTGAAATGTGATGGACAAACACAACATGCAACCCACTGCTTCCACTTCTTCAGCCATCTCATGGAGTTTAGCAAGTAAGAGGCAGAACAACCGCAACCACATACAAGCTGCTAATCCAACCTGTGCTTCAAAGAAATTGGATTAGGACAGAGGAACATCAGGCAAAATGCTGGAGTTTCCATACTTTTTAAAGAAATGTCTTCAAATCATTAGCTTTTCTTTGGAAAGCAGGAAGGACTAGGAAGACAGAACAGCTAATTTCCAGGTCACTGTGCTTTGAATGTAAAAAATGGGAATCAAACCTTTAAGAAAATGTTTGAAATCGATAGCAGGAAAGAAGGTGCTTTTATTTCCAATTGCCAAAAGTTAAATCTGCATGTTCAAAAATCTCTTAAAAAGACTTCATGGGATGAAAGATGCTAAAGTGGTAGCCAGATTTTGAGAGAGCATCTGCCAGAGATTCGTGTTCAATTGTATGAACTGGACATATGGATTCAGTTACATTATGTGAAAAGCGTTTGGCACACAGAAGTTGTACTTCTGCAAAAAGCCAAGGAATATAATGCAGAGGAGCCAGGAGAAAAATGTCTTTCAAACTGAGGTAGAAAGTGAAAGGAAAGAAGATCAGAGAGTTGTGGGATCTTGTGTCCTGTAATAAAGAGAAAGTAAATTTCTCAGAGCATTCATGAATAAATCTAGAGCTTAGTGCCATATTCCAAAAATAAATCAGAACAATCTGTGTACAGGAAAGGTTAACAGCCAGTCTGCTACTATAAACTCATTTGGTTTTCTTTCTACATCCTATTATTGTGGGTTTTAGTTGTGGGTTTCGTTGTTTCTTGGTTTTGTAGGGTTTTTTTTTAAGAAGAAACTTTTTACTGCATCGGGCCAGAGACAACTCTATTAGCACAAAGGACATTCCAGGAATGAGTAAAGCCCTCTACAGCAAACACCAGAGGCTTTTCCAGTGAACATAGGGTGGAGAGGACACAGCCTTCCCACCAGAGAGACAGCCAACACTTCCCCTCCTGGTTCCATATCAGCCATGTTGGAGGCGGGGAGTCTGGTTTTCACGTTTAACCTCTTGCTTGCTGAGCCTTCAGTTTGACTTTTATGCTTTGTGCCAACATTTTCCTCTCTTTCCCAGCTTCTGGCTGCTGTTGCACACCTGTGGATGTTTCCTTAGGCTTGCTCTTTCCCAAGCTTTCGGGCTCTGCAGGGAGGTGAGAGGTGTCCTTCATTACTTTTCTCTTGTGCAGACCTTACTAAGAGAGTGATGAGTTGCTGTATCAGTTGATTATTGTTTGGAATGGTGCAGGTCAGAAAACACCTTTACGTGGAGATTTAAACCCGCTTAGGAGTTTCTACGCTCATTATCATTCTAATTCCTTCCAAAAGACCTTGAATTGCTTGTTTTCAATCCCCATAATCTTCAGATGCTACTAGATGAGCTAATTTATATAACCAATGACTTTCTGTCATGTGTCTGCTGCTGAGCAGAATGATAAAATCTTTGCTGATGCTTCTCTTATTTCTATAAACAGTCAACCAAATTCCCCTCACAGTCAGATCTTCACTGCATTTTCTGATCAATGGGATTGAAAAATGTAAAGGGCAATGTAAATTTAATGTTATCTGGTCACAAGCTTATCGTGCAACCAAAAGCCACCTCAATCATAACCAAAATCCCATGTATCAAAGCCTGAACATTTCTAAGTAGATCTTTTCGTACTAGCTGCTAAATTACTCCTATGATACTCCAGTCACATCACCTGTGTCAACGGCACAGGAACTTCAGTTTCTCAATGATTTCATGCTTGCCTTTTTTTTCCTGGAGTCATTGTCAAAAAGCAAGTTAAAAATGGTAAAAATACCAGGATCCTAAAAATGGCATTGTAAGACAAGTCTGAGAAAAACTGGAGGTTTCACACTCTCAGTCTGATGACTTCAGCTTAACGGAGGACCAAAACCAACCTTGCGTTTAATACAAAATCTTAAAGTTTGTCTGTATTTATTTCTTCTTGCAGCTGTGGGTGCGGGACTTCTAAAAAAAAGACTGAGACATGGAGAAAGGCAATCAAGCAAACAGGACTGGCAGTGCCCAGTGTAAGTCTGAGGAGCTGTGACGCACCACGGGAAAACTACAGAGCAAGTTTGGGTGATGACTTTGACCAACTCTATCTTTGACCTCTACTCAGTCTTTGTAATTACTGTGATTTTCTTTCATTTTATTGTGGTTTTTCAAAATGTATCTGCACTTTACAAATGCCCTGTTTGCTTCAGTAGAAAGAATCCAAACAAACAAGCAAAAAACCAAGCCAAAAGCACAACCCCAAAGCTTGAAACTACATATTAGAAGTAGGAATGGCCAAATTCTGCATGCTCAGACATCTCTCATTCCCAGCCCTGTGTTCAGAAGGGAGAAAGCAGACAAAGCTGGCCATGTTTCTACGGTGCTTCATCCGACCCTGGCAGCCCAACCAAGGCCTGTTAGTGTCTACCCATGCACTCAGGCCATCATGCACCAGCCTCTACATCTGCCAATAAGACCCTGTTGGGGGGAGCTGTGCAAACTGGGTCTGGACGCACAGGCTCCCTTCCCCTAGGAATGGGTCTAGTTCTTGCTGAAACGAAAGGCAAACTACTGTTAAACAGAGTATCTAAGGCCATAAAATTTCAACTTTCAAACCAGCATCATAATATTTCTGTATTATCTATAAAAAAAGATTTATGGTACTTTCTTCAGAAGTAAAACACAGATGGGGACTGAAAAGCCTTTTTTTGTCCCTGTACTGGAACACTGCTTTATGATCTGAAACCAACATCTGCCAAAGAGGTTATCATTCACGTGTACAAATGAACTATACTGCAAGATTGAAAAATTAATTAAACCATTGTTTATTCAATTACATGCTATGTCCCCGCTCTATCTAGGTAAACAAGCTGAATAAACTTCTGAAAGCTCTCAGCCTGAAGAGACTGAATCCTATTATCAGCTGTTAAATTAAACATTTAGAAGGCTACATTCCATGAAAGGATATTTCCAAGGACCTGAGGTACTTCTAAAACAGCAAATTTAAAAATTTTGGCATTTTAAACAATCTTACCTTGAATTTTTTTAGAGACTAAATATTCCTGCAAATGAATTAACTTCCATTTAATGTTTTTCCAGCAATATATATGCATTAAAATATTTTGTTTACCTAAACCAAAGGGAATAATCCAATAAATAAGAGATAATGTGTCTGACAAAGTAAGGTTTTCTTACCTGGAATCACAAGCAATGCAAAACAGTGTGAAATTCCTCTCTACCTCGCCTAGAGCACTGTGCCTAGGTGTAATTTCAGAGCAGACTACAGAAACTTCACGATTCTGGGCTGCCACCACAGCCACCTTAATCGCGCAGAGACTACTTCTGTGTTAGTACTTCCATGACACCAACAGGGGCATAATTAATTTTACTTGTAAGGAGATACTACAACACATCAATGGCTGTCCTAGTTTGAGGCAGACTCAAGCCCAGGACCAACAGCATTTACAATTAGAAAAAGTTACAATGACAGACAGAGCAGATGTACTTGAGCACAGAAACCACCTGGCAAGTGTCACTTTACAGTCCAGCATGTGCAGAAATGCTTTCAGAAGTGATGAAGTTTACAGCACCACTGGAATCATGTACTTTTACTACATGAGAAACTGGCAGCAATAGCAGCTGCAGGACAAAACTTCTTCCACTGGCAAACTACACCCTTTTGGAGGGTGGAAAAAAAAAAAGCTCATGTATTCAGAGATTAAAACCAGAATATGATATGCATGTGTCATAGGGACATTCACTGGTTCAG
>NW_009646736.1:6834504-6868816 GCF_000708025.1 Charadrius vociferus | reverse complement strand
GAAGTGCTTCATATTTATGTTTGGCTCATGGACAGAGATTTTATTCAAAAGATTAGCCAAAAAGAAATAGTGAGAAAAAATATATCCCACATAAATTTCCATCTTCCTTTAAGTGACACTGAGCATAAAGCCTATAAAACAGTTCTCACCTTAAAGCAACAACAAAAAAAAAAAAGCAAGGAAAAAAATATTGTCCCTGATAAGTAACAAAGCAAAGGTGGAAGAACTTCAAAAACAGACAGACTACCTACTCTTTCTGAGTAAGCAGAATCGGTATGGGAAGTTTTACAGTCATCCCATTGCACTCCTGTGTATTTTCTTTATCTGTAAACAAACTCTCAGATGTGTTTTACATACTGCTCAAAAAAGAACAGCAATTTCCCCCCTGACTGGATAAAGGCCTCAGAATCAGAAATCTGAATCTTATGTGAGCCTGATCCCAGATATCCTTCATATTATTCGTATTAGTTATGTGGGTTTGCCATGAGGAGTAACATGGCTCAGCTCTGCCCCAGAAATAGGCTGGAGGACAACTTGAAAGGGTTCAAGATGGTTGTTTATGCAAAACAATGTTTTTCCCAGTGTAATACACCCCTCGATTTACCACTGGATGTATTAACCTTTGTTCAGTGGTAAGAGTGGCAAGGCATCATACAGCTGCTATTGTAGTCTGAAAGTTTACGTGGTACAAATAAGCGTTGGCTCTTACAACAGCAATGCCAATACAAAGGCAAGTCAGGACCCCCGGCCCAGAGTGAGTCGCAGCATTTTTCTCCTGTGTCTTATAACAAGAGGACAGATCCTGCTCATAGCAGAGCTCAACTTGTTTAGCGAGGACTGTTTAAAGCAGCAGCTTCAGGCTGAGCCTGTGCCGGGGAGCCCCACGGCTGGGTGAGCAGGGAGGTCCCCAGAGCCGTCATTGTTCCCTGGTCCTGTTGGTGGCAGTGGCCAAAGTCTTACCTTGTGCCGTTAGGGCCCAGGGCCCAAGCTGTATTCAGCACAGTACATTTGCCATCAGTAGAGTTATTCTTGATTTTCAGAAGTGAGTAGGTCTCTAGCGTCATTGTCATCTTTGACTCATCTCACACCCGTGTCCGATGCTGGCGTGCTTTGCAATAGATGATTCAAAGGCTTTTTGCTAACTGTAGGAGAGGGGATGGATTTGACACTGGAGTGTCAGGAGGGAAATGATCACGGGTTAAGCTCAGATGGACAGAAATATTTATTCTGATGCTTGAAATTGAGCTCTGTTTAGATTACAGTTCAGGTTTCACAGCATCAAAATCCTTTAGTCATTCCTGAATGAAAACAGAGCAGGCAGAAATCTGACTTGGGTGATTAACTCTTAAAATGTCAATGTTATGAAAGTTTCGAGAAGAAAATAATTACAACCCAAATGAAAAACCTCTGGCTGTAACTGAAACCAAGAGTTCAAATGTGCCACCGTTCTGCAAACTGAGCGACCAGAGGGGAGCCCTGGTGAACACCCGAGGCAGCACTGACGAGCTGCACTTGCACTTATTGGAGGCACTGTAAATCTACTCTGTCCGCGGGAATATTGTACGGAGCTCAGTAGATCAGATTAGCTCTTACTGTCTCCAAAGCAGATTTACTAGGGGTTTTCAGCCCTTCCATCTCACTCGGTGACACTTCCCCATGCAGTGCATATGGGATTTCTGGATAAATGACACACCAGTCAGAGAGGTAGCTGTTGTGCAGTGGATCTGGACTTCTACAAAAAGCTCAGTTTTCCTATGTCTGGGCTGATCGCTGTAGTACTCCTGCAAACAGCACATGTAAAAAGTATCCTCGCCATACTTGTTGCCACCCATGAATCCAGATTTCAATCTTCTGGGGAGTTGTGCAGCCCCTCTCCTGAGAAGCTGAATCTCTTCAAACATGCCCTTTTAGTTTCTCATTCAGTACACAGGGAAATAAAACGCAAAATAGGCATGGATTTCTATCTAAGCAGGTTTGCAGCCTCAGGTCTCTAATAACTGAAATTTCTAAATCTCATGTTAAGACAGACACAGACACACATGCTAGAGAAAGTCAAAGAGCCACCAACTCTAAAACAGGATCAGTTTTGGCAGTGGGCAAATACAGTAAGAGCAATTTTGCAGGCTATCTGCCCCAAAACAGAGAGAGACAGTGTTTCCCTGCTCTGCGTTCTGCTACGCCATCACCCTGGCAACATCAGCACTTGAGAGAGATGCACTAAAATTGCTTAAGAGAAGGGATTTTTTTCAGTCATTTAGGTAGTTTAGAATCTTAACTACAAATTCACTTCAGCTCTGCAAGCTGAGATGAAAGGTGCAAAAAGCTTTAATCCAAATACAAAAGTCCCATAGGACACTTCTCTGCCTCAGAACTTGTTGGCAGAGGCAGTTCGCAGAGGCTGCGGGACTGTGGCTCCCACGGCGCAGGCAGGGCAGGCAGCGGGAGGCAGGCAGCGGGGCCAGCGCTGCTGGCGCAGGGGTACACAGGCAGCCTTGTGCCACGGCCATCCTCTGATGGCCCTGGGGCCTTTTGGGACAGCTTTGCCCTGAACGATTTGAAGTCTGCCACTCTTTTCTTCCCATGCTCCATTATTTTTTGAAGGAATTCAGAGCTGCGGCACCTCACCCCTGCTTTCTACGCTAAGTGTGGAGCAATGCCAATCAAGTGATGGTGTCTTCTTTTCCTAAGGAGTAACCTTTGGGACTTTTCCTGGGTCTTTAATAACCTTTACCACTACCAGAACAGCATAAAGGAGGCTTTATGGTACAGGCTACTGACATATTTTTGATATTTATTTCTACAGAATGACCTTTTCTTTTGCTTGAAGTTTTACACTGCGTATTCCAAGTATTGCCTAAGTATTGCACTAGAGCTGGAAATAAAAATGGAGGGTGATAATATAAATGAAGATCTTGCACCTCTAATTTTAACCAGGCAAAAAAAGCTTATTTGTTAGTCCTCTCTCTTCCAAAAGAAGAAAATGTCTCCTTTTTTTTCCAACTCTGATTGCATTAAAAGACAGGACAGAAGGAAGACGGCTGGCAATGGATAGAGCTATCTATCTACTCTCCTCAATCTACTGCTGTGGGCATTCATTTAAATGTCAGGCTTGGTCCTATCTCTGCAATAGATACAAAATTGCTTTTGTTGAATTTATCAGTAGAACTCACACTGTCTATTTAGGAATGCCTTTTTTTTTTTTTTTTTATAAGCACTGTTTAAAGAAACAGCAGAACTGTCCAAATGTGCATGCTCAGTTTTTTGAAGTTGGAAATATATATCTTCATGAATAGTTTTACCTGGCATATTTAAGGTCAGTCCAGTCATCCTCTTTATAACTCCACTAAATTCTCAGAAATCTTGTAGGAACTCTTCAACTCTTTCGCATTTTCCTTTGTGATTTAACTTTCATATATCTTGTTATTTCCTTGGGTTGTGTTTTTTTTTTTATTTTCACAAAGGATTCAGAAATAAACCCTTTTCCAAAGCCCTTACATGAAAATTATTGAAAAGGCAACCAAAATCAACCCCAATTACGTTTACTTCTGTGGTTTGTATGGTACAAAGAAGCCATACTTAGGAATCAATTTTTCTCTATTTGACAGCAATTGCAGCACATCCAGAGACTACACCTATCTGATAGCCTAACCTGCAAAGAATAATGATTAAACATCAAAATACTTACAGTGTATTTAAGCAATTTGTCCATTGTTTACAGACCAATATGAGAGAAGTGACACACTAATTCATTGCTGTCTTATCTCTGTTTTTTCTAACTCTTCCTGAGGTGTACCTTTGCCCTGTGGCACGGGCTATTGTAAGGTACGTACTTCACATAAGGCCTTAAAATTAGAAGCTCGTTATGAGCAGGCAATTTGGTGATGAATGCTAATGCCAGTCAGGGCTTTCAGTATCAGCCACTTTTCAGCACCTGATTACCCAGCGAGCAGCTCTCTGTATCACAGTACTTACTGTCTCTCCCGCAGTGACAGTGGCTCAAAATGGCTCCAGTGAATCAGACGTTTCTTTTGAGAGACTCTCTCCAGGTCTGATTGCAGCACAGGGACATAAAGCTACAAAATAATCCCTCTACTTAATTTAAGCTGCCAACACTCCTACTCAAGTCGAAGGGGAGGTTGTCTTAGAAAGTTACATGTGCACCAGCTGCCTACTGCTATGGCTACATTACCCTGTCTTTCCTGTTGGATTCAATGGTACTAGTCTGGTATAAAACAGGGCAGGAGGAGGCAATGATCCGTCAGAACATTTAAGCACTTCTTCAGTTTGCAGTCCCTGCACTGTTCCACTGAAATTAATGTTTTTCTTCTCCGTATTTGGACTTCTGGGTATGCAGTTTCTCAGCTTGTCCTTACCTTGAGTTTAAAGAGTTTTGACACCTCCTTCAATATTCATGTAAATTGACAGAGAATTTTAACAGGGACCTTGATTTAGTTAGAATGGTTGCATCCTCTCTTAAGGAAATAAGTGAGGTCAGAGTCTGACATTTTTTTCTCCTCCCAGTATCCATTCTAACTAAATTTTTACATTGCTTTTGTTTTTCAGTCTAATAAATCACAGTTAGCTATGTAGGCTGATATAATGTCTCTGTAATGCTCTGAGACAAGTGCTGGTGTGTTAGTTATGAAGATGACAGTGTGTAGGCAAGCACTCATTAGCGTTAACTAATGAATCCTCTAACCAAGTCACACACAATTGAGAGGAGTATAAGTTACTGAAGCCTTGAGGCTTATTGCACTGATACAGTGGGCTTTCAGGGAAGGGTTTTTGGTTTGTTTGTTTTGATTGAGTGAAACTATTCGCTGCCTTCTTTGCTTTGTAAGAGGTAACAGTCCCTGGTACGCTTCTAAACTGAGCTATGGTTTATGGGAGACCTTACTTTTATGTGGAACAAAAGCCAGATTTGCCTGGGAGTGATCTGAAACGCAGTCTCACTTTGCTGTAGCAGTAATAAAACAATGTGATCCTGCAGAGATATACAGGTGTACTTTTCTGAATATATGAGTGACTTCATAGCACCATTGAAAGCCCTAAAAGCTAAATGAAGTAGGTCTTTGTACTTTGAAAAACAATCAGTCCCTTGAAGACCTCAGGGAAAGCACAGGTGAGCTTTGGTTTCTGCAGAGGCTGGGAAACACAATAGGTTACAGGGAGTGAAAGTACTGTGGAAAGCTGGCATGAGTCACTCTCTTGTCTTGTGACATTTCATAGTCATAGTCATTTCATAGTTTCCCTGTAGCTATAGAGCTGTTCTCATTGTTTGTTTAGGGAGCATTTTTTTCTCTAGATGCAGTGATCCTCTCTACTTTCCCACTTGAGAAATGGCCTCTACAAGAGGAGGATTGTACCTATTTAATTTTTGCATTCTTCATTCCATGCTGTACTCCTTTCAGAAATCAGTGAGAGAGGGATGAAGAGAGAAGGCAGCATCTTTTCTCAAAAGCTGCTGAGCAAACTCACGGGAAGAAGCTTCAAGAGGCTTCAGGGACAGGGGAGGCAAAGCTGGAATTTGGAATCCACCATTTTGTTGCAGCTCAGAAAGTTGTGGAGTCAAAATCTAATCCTAGAAGCAGCAAGCAGCTTGCAAAGACTGTCATAGCCATATGTCACTAGTTTACAAGCCCATTTTATTTCCATTTCCTCTTACTTTGTTGTTTTGAGTTTCCCTTATTTAAAGAGTCTGAGATTTCAGTCTAAGCAGACCTCCTTCAAAGCTCTGCTTGATTCTGTCTCCCAGGGCTATAAAGATCTGGCCAAGCATGCAAGATTACAAAGCATTTCCAGGGAACACTGTCCCAGCGATGAAAGAAGAGGAAAGCTGAGAACGGCTCATAGCATCAATAATTTCAAAAGGACCAAAAGTGAGAGGTCTTATGGAGTAGAATTTGGGCACAAGAGAGCTAGATACAATTTCCAGCTTCACCATGTGGAAATTCACTTAATCTATCTCACAGTCTATGCCTCCCCCTATACACTGGGGATATATGCTCTACTCCCTTGGACTTTTTTGTTACTAACGTGGATAACGTTGTTAATATACTGACTGATATTCCTTAGAAGCACTGAGAAAAGGGGGTTAACAGAAATCTTTTCAAAAATCCGATCTCCCTTCCCCTCCAGCTTCAGTTCGAAGCCATGGAGTTAGCAGAAGTCATCTCCAAGGCGTAATGAATTCTCCCCGCTTAACTCATCCTCAACACCACTGGAGGAAAGAGCAGGTTCCCTGCCAAACGCACAAGGATGTGTAAGGAGAGGATGCATCTTCCCCTTTCAGTGTTATTAAGTCATAGCTACACACCTAAAATAACATATTTTTTGTGCCAAAATAGTCTTGGTCTTCTTTCAGTAATAGGATAGCAATACTTGCGTTGACTGTGGGGGAATAAGAACACTGGCGAGCTCTGCGGGAACAAACGCAAGCACTACAGAGTGCACATCATGCACAACATGAGCTACCTTCAGAAAGCTGGCTGACTTAGCATTAGCCAATGTATATACACAATAATTAGGATAAGACATTGCCCGTATACATGGAGTAACCTAGCAAGTAAACCACATACCAGCATAAATAACTGAGACTCCAATCTTAATGAAGTACATAAAGAAGCATACCTCTAGCATTAGCAAGCAAACGCTATATTCAATCTGGATTTCATTGAGGATTCATTTGAGAATTTAAGTTAGAAAACTAATCCTGACATCTCATCTTCACTGAGCACAATTTTCTCCACGCTTCTCTTTATGTGACTGGAAAGTTATATGTTTTCATTAAAAACCTTCATAATATAGAAAGCTTGGAGTAGAGAAGAGAAAGAATTTAAAATAATGTTGATTCTTGGAAAAGCAGTTCTCATGGAAGCAGATCCTTCACTATCCCACACTTGAAACCATTTCTAAAACCACCGAGTAGATCATGGCACAACTGGGCTGACATTCTGCTCTAAGGAACAATTACTGTGAACATTGAGCAGTGGGCAGTGAGCCGATAGTGTGAAAAGTATAGGAAGACTGTCCCCTCCGCCCCCCATATCTGTCATATGGCAAACTGCACCATTCTTACTAAAAATACCAGGATATATTTATTTAGAAAACCCCATAAAGTAAAAATAAAATGTTAAAATCTCCTCTTTCTTTTAAGGGGCAAATGGAATTAATTCAACTGGGGGAAGGCTCCTGGTGAGGACACCCCTCCCTAGGCTAGCAAAGAGCTCCACTTACTGGCAGATGCAGCCTCTGAGTTATTGCTTCCCACTTAATTACTGAGCCAAAAGTAGGCAGCGAGAAATCAATTACCCAGTCGATCAACCCAGAGTAAAAGAATTACCTTGCTTAAAAGTACCTGGTGACAGCTCACATCCTTTCAAATATACTTCCTGGTTTAAAATGAAACTTCTACCATGAACAAGTACAGGAACAAAATGTAAAGTGGCACTGAGGCAAAGTGGTGAAGCAGAGTGAAGAATGATACAACACCCACTGGGCTCTTTCCCCTGCCATCAGTAGTTCTTGGCTTAGCCCCAGTAGGAAAGTAAAGGTAAGGATTTGACACTCCCAGTACTCTCTGTGAAGCCCAGATTATTATAGCCCAGTATATTGACATTGTGTGGTGAAAAAATTAATCCAGATTATGCGTAATCTATCTATGTTTTGGCATATTGTAGTGCACAATATATGCAAGTTACAGATTTTTTCCAAGGCAACATAATGCTGCATAAAAACACGCTGCTTTTTGTAAATTGTTCTGTAAATTGCCTTTATGAGTATTCTCCCACATCTTTATCTTTCATTATAACACTATTCTTTTCACCTTTATAGCAAAGTTGAATTTGGCCAGTAATTCTACCCAACACTTCTTCAAAAGCACCTCATCAATGTTCACTCATGTGGATGAAATTACATTTCATGGTGTACAACAGGATATTTTGCATGTAATGAATGATCAAAAACTATATTGCTCTGTGCCAGAAGTAAGTTTAAAAGTAGACCACTCTTCACATTCATTTAATTAAAAAATTAAAATTGATTTTCAAATACCTGGTAGTATCCTGTGGAATAACACAGTGATAGAGGACTATAATACTTTGCTAGGAAGGAAAATGATAAAAGACCAGAAATGAACCAAAAATATTTTAAAGGACGTTAATCATAAACTATTTACATACCACCAACTCAGATTACACAAAATGCATATATAAATGGCAGCAAATTTAATTCAATGAATTTTACCAACATCACGATGAAAACATTCTGATTTTTTCAATTAGCTGTCCAAATTGATTTGTTTGTTGGTTTTTTTCTTTTTTGTGGCAAGGTTTTTCAATCAATCAATGAAGGACAGACTGTGACACATTGCTGGTACTTCATACAGTCTATTCACAGTCTGCTGTGTCACAGGGACTGCTGGTAAACTGGTGTTATCTCCGTCCTTTAAGTCAATGCGCACACCCCAATCAGTGGATTGTCCTGAGCGAGCCGTTGGAATAGCAGTGCTCTCAGGCCCAGGAAGAATTTAATGTGGAAAACAGCTGTGTTGAGCGCTGTTCCTTTCCATTCAAACTGCTCACACTTCGGCTAATTGCGTGCAGTTTTCCACCATCGTGGTGGCCTGTCTTGTCTTTTATAGGTATTTAAGTTTTGACTTTTCACACATACTTAGGAGCAATGTCACTATACTGAGATCAGAATCAGGCCCACACAGGCATTTGCTTAAAATGCACACAGATGGGAGAGTAATACTACCCCTTTTGTCTGGCCTGTTTAATTAGCTCCTTGGCAATACTACTACAAATGGAAACCTACCTTTCTGGTGCCTAGATTAGCGTCCGACATAAAACACTCACTTTCTAAAAAAAAAAAATCTTCAAGGAAACACGCATATAGAAATTAACTTAAGACTCTGAATTAATGCATACAGAAACTCCTGCTGCATTAATCGTTCTAAGCATGAACTGGTTTAAGGGAGAGAAAGTACAATAGTTATGCAGCTTTCACCATCCAACAGGAGCATGCCGGCAATGTAAGCAACAGCATGAGACAGATAAGCCTCCTTTTTTTTGTAGACAAAGAATTGAGAGACAAGTTCAATTCTTTTTCCTTACCATATATTACGCAAATGGCCTCTAGAGGGATCCAGGTTATTGCTTTTCTGCTGAAATCTCTTAAGCTTTTTTTTTTTCCCTTACTACTTTTTAACAAGTGAGTCATTCATCTAGAAATAATGATGCAAACTTTTTACATTAATGGGTGGTATGAGTACAGAGTTCATGACCAGGAGGAAGCTTTTTGAAAATCCAAGATTTACAAAATCTGGAGGGCAAGGTTCACATTCAGTAGAAGTCCAGCCTCAAACAAATCAGCTCTCAGCTCATATCAGATTGAATAAAACAATGCAAACCCAAAGCAGTGCCTAGACATTTAGCTGCCTATCTGAAACTCAGCTGCACTGGTGAGTCTGCACAATTAGGTTAGGAATGTGGTAAGAATTAGTCTGATGTTTCTGGGGAATGAGTCAGTATTTCCCATTTCAGCTCCTAGAATGCTCACAAAAACGTATATTGCTTCTAAATTATTGTCTCTGGCTTGGGCTTTGTTTGCCTGAATTATTTCACCTTGTTTATATTTTTACAGCTTTGGTTTTAATGAAGCAGGCATGTACTTAGGAGTTCCAAGTTAAACAAAGAGCAAGACTTTCATTCTATGGTGTCTATATTCTACATATTCTATATTCTGGACATGTTAAGTAGCTTCAAGCCAGCTTCAAAATTCAAACTAGTAAGTTTTTTAGTGAATGTGGACGTCACATGCAATCAAAGGTAATTAAAGCAGATGCAATAACTGTAGGCATGTGGAAATGCCTGTGTGTACAGGTGCGGTAGGAAGTCCTAGACATGCTCCCAACTCTGTTTGCAGCTAAATTTTCAGGTTCATATTCTGCAAAAAGAGCATTTTCAGGGACCCTCAGATGCTCACAAAAATTTGATATGAAGATAGTCAGCTAACGTCCTATTCTATTTGGAGGAAGTTTGGTTTGGCCTGTGCGAACCAAGATAGAGAGTGAAAGGGATCAGAAAAAGGGTATGCCAGGTCGTCCTTGGTCCACACCCTGTGATGGGAAAAGCAGATCACAGTCCTGCCATTAGAGGTGATTTGCTGAAACTGGGCCCTGTAAGCAGATTCCATTCCAGTTTGCAAAATACAACACAATACAATGCCAGTCCAAAACCAATTTGGTCCACTACATTTAAATTTTCATTGAATTGCCTTCCTTCTGTTAGAGTACTAATAGATGCCTTGATAGCACATCAAGACAGAACAAGAGTTCTGTGGCGTTTGGCTAGGACACAGGAGGTGTCGTTCATACAGCACCGACCACAGCACCAGATCCACAAAGATATTTACTGTTTCTGATGTGCCTTGTTCCAACCTATAAAGGTCAAATAAATCATCTTCGTCCTGACAACAATTTTGTGAAGATAATTTGTTAGTATCTGGAAGGGCTTAGCAAAGTGACTAGACCACAAACTCACGTAGAAAAACTCAACAAATTTAACCAGACTTTAGATAGAAAAGAAAGTCATGATCCTCCTCCAGTGAAACCAATCAGAGCTTTTGTCTCCGAATCAAAAGGAATGTTGTGCAGTCAAAATCTCCTGCTGCTGGTTTTTGGTTTTAAATTTCAGTTTGTAATGAAAAGAAAACACATTTAATTAAAAATGCCAGTATAAACCAGACAAAGTTGCCTTATGCGTTATTGTGTGCTTTGTATAATATTAGAAAAGCTGCAGAATTAAACATTTAAGCTCCTTCCTGAGGGTAAAATAACAAAACAAACAACCATAAATTGGAGTCTAAACAAACATTTCTCATTCTATCAAGCATGCTGCTGGCTGAAATACTTGATTACACCTATCATTTAATAATCTACTTAATGAGGCTATCCGTGAGACTCTTCTCACAAGTCAGGGCTACTTGTCCAAAAAAAAAAAAAAAAAGGATGGAGAGAGAAGCAAAGGACTCCTCAGACATTAAAAGGAGCATTTTTGCATTGAAAGTAACAGCATACCATTTACAGAACACCACCAAATATTTTGCACGTGCTTTACAACTTGTACAATGGTTTACCTTACAGTGGCACTTGGAAACTTGAGTCATGGTGGGTCTCTGCTGTGTTCAGTTCAGAGGTCCTGAAGATCGCTCTAGCCAGTCATATTTTATCAGCTTCAGTGGACTGTATCTCAGGCCCCACGTGTGGCTAAAGATGCTGGATTTCTGTCATACAGACTACCACAAATCAACCTGGCTGGAGGAAAGAGAGGATATCAGATTACTCCTATTTAGGAAAAAAACCCCCAAACCCTAAAGGTAGAGAACATTATCGCTGTGAATTGTCCAACCTGCAAAACACGAAAAGAAACGTAAAAGAAAATTAATGTGCTGCTACTGAAATAAAATTCAAATAACATTAAATAGTAAATAAAAAAAAAAAGGTCAAGGAATTAGTGGTGGAACAGCAAAACCATTCCTCTCCAACCTCCTAGCAGACTCAAGATGATTTTCAGTAGCACACCTACTTATGACCATATATCTTCACTAATGAATCTCTAAGCGCTTTGAAGGGCAAGAGCTGTTGGTAGTGTTTGTCTTTATTTTTTGAAATACGCTATTGGCTCATTCATTTTTGGTTCACTATTTGATATGCACTGTTACACAGGTTAAACAAATCCCACACCATAACATTACATGAAAAGAGATAAATATTTGATAAATATTTGTCACAGTGCTCCCTCACTTAGCAGAAGTACTTTTGATAATTTAATATTATATGTCCTATACTCTTAAAGATGTGAGAAGATATTTCTGCATCTTCTTTACACATTAATAATGTGAGTCGCTCTGGTAGCTGGGATGAAGTCTCCAGGAAGTGGGTGCTGATTTTCTGCCATGTTTCAGCGTAGCTGCTTCTTTGTCTATATTCTCCCACCTTGTCACTGCCCATTTTGTCTCCTTATCTGCTTTTTGTCACTGACTGCACGTTCAGATGAACCATGAGTAAAAAAGAAAGGAGTAAAAGAGCTTCAGCTTTAAAAGGTAATCAAGCCTGAACATAGAGCCCGTCAGCAGAAGCCTAAGGTTTGTTTATGATGGATGTAAATCATGCACAGAGGAGAACCTTTCCCATTTCCAGGAACCATTTTCCTCAGATCTTTAACAGGATTCTGCCATGGAGTATAAAAATATCCAGCTGAGAACAAATTCTCTTTCTATTTTTAAAAAATTATTTTTTCCCATTATTTTGGGCTCACCTAGCATTATGACTAATGAATTTCCTTTGTCACTTTTTATCCTTAGAATGGATGAAGTCAGAACATGTCAGGTGGTGTAGATGAGCAAATTGCTTCTTTTTAATTTGGTGTCAAGCCCTAACAAATCTACAGTACTTCTTTCCATATCTACACATATTTCAAACAAGGAATCGGGTTAAAGTTTGAAGAGTAGGGATTGACTTCTGACATTTAATTTGAGCACAGTAGAAATACAGGATTTCTTTCATTAAGAAGTTAGCAAATGAAAAAACGCTTATAGAAAGCTTCAAATGGAGGTCTCCAGTGCCTTTTTACTCCAGTACCTAACATTTCATTAAACAGCCTTGTAGGTGACCATGAGGATAACTGTCTTCTGCACAATGAGAACTAGCACACACCACCAGCAATATTAAAGGTCAGCTCTAAGTTTGTTGTCAACCAGCTCAACCCAAATAAATCCGTATTACACCTCGTAATCCACATCAGAAGTCTCTATTTCTAGTTTTCTTATTTCAGCATTAATTGTTTCAAAAGGTTTACATGATATGGTTTGTTGGTATGGGATTGAGAACAGTCTTACAGTTGCTGGTACTTGTCTAGCACTAGCAGGGAAGTCTCTTGGTATCTAACAAACCCGGGCAGGGGCACAGCAACTGTTACAATGCTGAGAAAAATCTGGTGCCTCATCTCATATGTAAGCTCCATCACCACCCAAGACTCAGTAAGAATGGTTCGTTTTCTACAGATTTACTTACTTTGTTTGTAGCTCTCTCACAAAATCCTACTGTTTCAGGAAATTCAGCTGAAGTCTTGATTCTCCCTAAGGAGAGAAGAATATGAGAGAGAGAGAGAGACTTATGGATTGAAAAAGAAACTAAACTACTTTAATGAAATATTAGTAATAAAATAATAATAAGAGAAGATAATAATATTAATAAGAAAATAATTAAATTTATACAAAAATGTACTGAGCTTCCAGTATGATGATCATGTCACTGGCTGGTACTGGGAAAATCCCAGACTGGACTCAGTGATGGAGGGAAACTGGATTCTGGATCTGGATTCCGGAACGTACTGATTAGGATCAAAGACAGACAAACAGAGCCTTCCTCAGACGCTTGCCATTGAAGAAAGAGGGCTGACCCCTTTGATCTCTCAGCTTTTATACTGAGCATGAGGCAGATGGGATGAAATTCTCTGTTGGTCAGTTTTGGGTCACCTGTCCTGTCCACTCCTCCCCGTAGGTGGGACCCCTCTATGCTTTCTGCTTCCGACCCTCCAATGGGGCAAATAACGAAGTCAGCTGGCCTTGGGTGTTACAGCAATAAGTATAAACAGGAACCTCTCTGCATACCATTCCTTGGTATTAACTATAAACATCAGACCTTACCTGCTAGAAGCAGACACCATCTGAAAAACATGCCGTTAATTTCAGACAGTTAGAAGAGGCTTAACTGAAAAAGTAAAATTACCAAAAAGAAAATTGGTTCTATTTTACCTCAAACCAGGACACTTGGGGTCCCCAGGTTGCTCGCTCTTTGTATACGGCACAGAATCACTTTTTGTTTATTTGAAAAAAAAAAACCAAACCCAGTTGGAATGTTTATATATTTACCTTTATTTTAAATGCTGATTTTAATTTTTTTTTTAGCGAAACAACAAATTCAGATTTTGAATGCTCCCTCCCTCAGCTGGATACCCTCTTCCCATAGCCACTTTGGCTTAGCTCCACCCTATCCCAAAAAATATAAGAGTCTGAAAAGAAAACAACTTTTGTTGTACTCAGGCACTGGGGTTAGACAAAAGCAACTATAATAATTTAAATTACTCTTTCAGTTGCACTAAATTTTTAAGCAGGCTGCCCTATTTGGAAAGTTTATTTATTCTGATCTGACTTTTTCTAATCGAGTCACCTTACTTCTAGGTTGGTGGAAGTATAAAGAGATTTAGGCTGCCAGGCTCCTGCTAAGGCTTATCTTAGCAAGAGCCTTAGCTTAATCTTGACACAAAATTCACACTTTATTAGAACTGTTGAATTAAGTAAAGAACAAAAATGTGCAACATGAAGTGATGTAAAACCGTCTTCTCTGTGCAATAAGTTGTTTTGCTCAAGGAGAAACTAGCATTTCTCAGGTTGAAATAGTACCTCTTGCATATGTATGTGATTTACCACCATAACATTCTCTTCTTTCATGATCCTGGGTGATTTCTTACACAACTCCTTGGCTATTAATATATTGAAAATTTAATTGCACTACAATTTCCATTTCACCTGCTGACATTTTGTTTTATTAGGCTTGTGAATCACAGGAAAACAAGAGACAGCATCTAGTAGACAAATTTCCCATTTTCACTATATAGGAATAGAAAGCTTTATTTCCTAAGGAGTGTTCATGGAATTTTGCTGGAATCCAAGGAAGGCCCAGGAAAACATCCTTGTTAATTTAAATAAGAGCTGCGATCAGAATGGCAGCCTTGGCGCTTTCCAGTGAATTTCAACCAAGAGCAGCTGTGATTCTGGAAGAAATGCATGGGAAGTTAATTCAGAGATTTACCTGACCCTGTTATTTGGGTCAGATGTGAATGATGATTTGACTGTTTATTTTTCCATTGCATAGAAGAAGAAACTCCTTTGTTTCCCCTAAAGCATAGCGTACCTTTGAGAAGGTACACTAAATCTCCCTCTTCTACCTGGCTATCCATTTTCATAAAATTTGTAGTGATGACTTGCAAAAATATCTGTGAGACTTCAGTTTAAACTAGTGAATCAGTTCAAAAGTAGGGGAATACAGGCAAACACTCGCACACTGAGGGACAGACAGAGGGACAAGGAACAAGACAGGAATCACATTAGCAATGTCACCACTGCTCAATGACGGCTTGTCTCAGAACAAAAACCAGCCAAATTTCTTTGCTTAAATTTCAAGACCCTGACTCAGATAAGCTATTTTCTACAGCTACTAAATGATTGCAAAAGTATTTTTACTGGCTTGCCAGCAAGACATTTCTATTTCCCGTAATCAAGACGGACTGTAAAAAACCAATGGACTTGCATCAAGTAACAGAGATCATGAAGCAGTTTGTTTCTAATGACTAAGTCGTAAAAAGTGTATGGGAGCATATTAAGATTTCATGCCAGTTAAAATGCTTTCTTTCCCAACAGAAAAAAAAAAAAGCTTTGAAATAACGTAAGTAAAATAGAATTATAGATACTGAATTGAAAATAATGAGATTTCATTCTTTTCTCCACTAGGAAAACTGGCTACTTTCAATGGTGTTTCCTAAGAAGAAATCGCTCCATGTCTGACTGCCATGCATTTTGATAATAAACCAAGAATGAATAAATTAACATTGTTATATTAAGGAAAAGTAACGCAATATATCTACTCATGGTAGAATTTCTCACACAGTTTTTTTGACACATTCCCTAGAGTGATCAAGTGCACTAATTTCTATCTCTCTATAATGCACGATATACATACAATATATTCCGGCAACTCAGCTGGAGATGTTTTACTAACTACAAAAATCTCTTGATTCTTACCTCATTCATGGAGAGTAAGGAGGCACGTAGTCTGCACTGTTGTATTTGCCCTGCAACAAGGGCGGTTTGACCCTTAGTACTACAATGGAAAAGGCTGCTGTGAAATTTTATATGCTTAGGGCTAGATCTGCAGCTATACTAGTTTATTGTTAATATTATTGCCTAGAAGACAGAATAAAAAGAATTATTCTCAGCTGAAATATTTGCCTGGGTGTATTTTCAGCTCCTGAACAGATGAATACATCATCAAAGATTACTGCTGAGGTCATTTCACTGGTATCAATCAATTCTTGTCAGATGGCAAAGCATCATGACAAAATGAAATATCAACGTAACCAATGGGATTTGTTTTGATGGGTACATGGGTATTTAATAACAAAAGACATGATGCTGCAGCAAGTGTAAATGCAGCGCAGAAAAAAGACTTAAGTTCTTGTTCTTGAATAGCGGACAAGAATATTCTTAATACCATGGTTTCTAAATCTTTTATTAAGCATTTAACTGAATCTGCTATGGTTTCTATTTTTTCTAACTCAGTGCTTTCAATTTAAAGAGGATGTCTGAATTCCTCCTTTTGGTGATACTATTTACTCTTAGGAGTTTTTTACATTTTTATTATCTTCTAAAATTATACTGAATAAAATGTGTCCAATCTGAGTTTGAACCACCATCTTGAAACCAAACTTAACCACTTGAACAAACCGTGAATGGGACTTAAAAATTATCTAGTTCCTTCTGCCCTAATAGTACTGTTCACTTGGGCGCACACAAAAATAAACAGAACTTTATTAATTAGCTCATCTGAAAGAAGTGCCTCCTAAGCGTATCTTCCCAAGCTCTACTTATAATTGTGAAGTTGTCATCCTAAGGGGAAAAACGTAACTGTTTTCATGCTTCTGCTACGTAGTCTTAAGCTAATGAGTTTGCACTTGGATTTATTAATTAACATGTTTTATATTCTTTGTGTAAGAAGCTTGCCCGAGACTCTCTTAGTCAGAATCTAATATGTGAAGATTTAATGCCATTAATTGTCTAAAAAAGACTACAGTGATTATTTGGCTGAGTAACATGTCCATATCTTGATGAATTTTGAGCGCAGCTGCAGTTCCCACTGTAAATGGACTATTTTAAGCAATCGCTCCGATTACCTTTACTTATATATTGAACATGAGAGTGAAGCATATAATTCTAAATTCATTTTGGTATTAAGGTAAATCACTACCCAAGTTCTAATTGCATGACTCTTGAGAACATCTATTTCCGAGTTAAAGACAGAACTGAACACTTTTTGCTTTTCAAGAAAAATAAGTCTTAAAATTAAGATGTTCAAGATGCAGATAAAAAAGATCACAGAATAGTTTGGGTTGGAAGGGGCCTTTAAATGTCTTCTAGTCCAACCTACCTTGCAATGAGCAGGGCTGTCTTAAACTAGATCAGGTTGCTCAGATCTAGACAGCGTAGATAAGACACTCATACCTTTTCAACAAGTAAAATACCTTTCAAAATGTATCCGGTTGTAGAAATGCAAAGCAAATTATACTGGTCAAAAGACGAATTTGCTAGATGCCTATACACTTTGGATCAATCCTACTCTCACAGCAGAAGCCATAGGATTATGTATGCAAGTGCATATATTGGCTTACGTGGTCACTGGGTTGATCAGCTGCAAATGGTGTACAAAGTGGGTAAGCCACAGAAAAACCATACTGCTACACTGGAAATGGACACGGTTGACAGCACTATAACACCGGGAGTTAGGAGAAGCCAGATGAATGTGCCTTATTTATAAATATGAATTTTGGCAGGGTCTAAACACTCTCTTCATTAAAGTAAGTGAGAAAAGTTGCCATTAAATTTAGAGAGCTTACTGAGTTTCAGAGACGGGTTGGAGTAAATAATTGAATTCAAAAGAAACGCTTCGGGTATTGCCCCCTTTTGAAACCTGTTTTGAGTTCTTTGTTTACATTATTAGTGCATTTAAGAGGATTGAAAAAGAAAAGAACAATGTTCACAGAATGTCTGAAATAACCACATATTTCTCAGCCATTTTCAAATGTTAAAAATAAAACTCAATATCAGAAGGGAGAAAAAGAAACTAAACCTGATAAATATGCTTTTGCCAGTCTGCTTTTTCTGTCTGTGATGTGATGATTTCTCATAGAAATAATATGTCTGAAAACCCATATCTGTGTAGCATTACATTTGATCAGTTTGACTGTTGCAGCATTACAGCTGAAGGCTGATCAATATCAAATTACCTTGAACAAAGTCAAGTCTGCAGCACAGCTGGACCATTCCATTGTATTCAAGGTAAAGACATAATTTGCAAGCACAGATCAATTGTCTTTTTCATTTGCTACCTCATCATCGAACTTGTACTTGATTCTGAAATGTGGCTTCAAATTCTGATCTGTTATTCTGGAAAAAGGAAATACAAATTAGAGACGCTTTTCACCATCACCACATAACATGAATGTCACACATATGAAGTAGTATTCTTTCAATAAATAGTGTTAATCCTTGTCTGAGACATTTGTAAGAGTAGTTTACCAGGTTATATTCAGGCACTGAAAGCCTCTGGAGCCTGCAGCATTTCATGTGCAAATTTTGTAATGGTCCAACTGAAGGTAAACGCATGTACACCAAGTTTTTCCATTACTAATTCAGCTGCTCAAGCACTTCCCTGGGTGTTCCAGATTGGAAGATCAAACAAAGGTACAACCATGCAGTTTTTATTTTCCCCTTAAGGCCCTACTGTTGGGGTCAGGTAGAGCTCCCCCAGCTTAAGTTAGCATGTGGTTTCTCTAGTAGGACTGGGGTTGAGGTTATGTGTATTCCTGGGATGAGTTTAGCAATACACACAGTTCTAAAAATCCTTTCAAACACATTTTAATGCAAAAGCCCTATTCCTGTTTATATTGTGTCACCAAAGTTATTGTAAATACATTTCTCGCACTGGAATTGATATGCCATCTCTATTTGGCAAACCTCAGTCCAAGTATTGCCTGGACCAAGATTTCAATCAAAGCTGCTAAGTGAGCGGATAAGCTGACTTTCTTTCTTGACTATACATTTAGCCCTTTATAGTGAATTTTAACTCAAACTCCTCCAAAACCACAGCACACTGATTACAGGCTTTCCACTTCATTGCACACACATACCTCTGGGAGGTTGGTTTGGGCAGTCACTGCTGTCAGTCCCCAGAATGACAACGTCTATGAAAGTTCTAGATCTAAACACAGTCTTAAACTGTTCATTGCTTTGTTAAAGTAAAGTTTTGTTGTTCTGCATTTCACAAGATTAAGCGTATCATAAACATGTTTAATTATCCTGTTTCAGGTTCAACTGTATTATTAAGACAGTCATAGCAAGCTTTTGCTGATAGAAAAATCAATCTGGGCGATACTTCCAGTATCATCTTTTGTATATTTACTTCACGAGGCACCAACACTGCCATGTCTGCATTTGACACAATCATAGTGAAACAGACTTTCTGGTAGAATCCTAGGTGATACAATCATGTCTTGTATATAAAAATTAGTCTTCTAGTTATTTAAATAAGAGCTCATCCAATATCTGAGATTACATCTGGAATGAAAATTGATTTATAATCATTTGTGATTTACTGATTCATAATCAGTCCCCACACTATTTAAATCCCAACTAAAAATAGAAAATTACATCACATTCAGAATTATTACAAACAAATATATTATTTGGCTTCTTATTCTCCCTCCTTCTTCCCCCCCACCATCTGTTGAAAATTCTGAGTATGAATTTTTAATTAAATGCAAATCAGGTCCTTTGTTGCTCGATAATACTATAATTTGGAAAGTTAAGCATTCAGTGTGTTGATGAATACAATTTTGGGGGGGGAGCATTTCTCTTGGTACTTTTGGTATGACATAGTTATAATCGCATAGATCTCCATTTCTAATTAGTTCACCTATTAACATTTCACATTAATTCCTTTGATTGTGCTGTTCATTAACAAAACAGTCAACAGTCTCACCTGACAGCTTCTTGTTGAAAGGCATTTTCCCCAAACAGTATTCTCACATAGACGAAAGTATTTTTGCTTGTTTTTTATAAATGTTTCTAGCAGTTTTACAATTTTCCTCCTGCTTGCATGTGGCAGCCTCGGAGCCTAGCACAACTTAGTTACAGGTTTCAGCCTTCTTAAACGCCTGTTGTTTTTCTAGAAAAAAATTGGAAGTATTCCAGCTGTTGGTTACGTCATCCCATCAAACTTCATCTACTGAATTGTGAAGGACAAGGTTTACTCTCAGTCATCTGAAGTCATTCCTCTTACGACAGCCATGTGGGATAAACTGCTCTCTGGAAGTGCCTGTCTCTCTCCTTTTTGTGAGACTAGAATTGTCATCAGAGAGAACAGTACCTTCAGAAGGTGATTCTTCTCATTTTAAGATTTAGATTTCTAAAGTTAGGTGAGATGAGACCAAACATCTCTCTCTTTCATAACAGCTACTCCCAAGCTGGGTCTTCAGGTATCAGACTTTTTGCCAAAGATTTAGCTTGCCAACGGTTCCTGATACAGATGAGAAATTCAGACGTGCTCTGAAGAAATGGGTTGTCTTCTCTGGATCCACATCATGGGAAATATTCCAGACCTCCAAAAGTTACACATTGCCCGTCAAAGGCTGTGCAGTGTCCTCAGTCGCTACACGAAACATAGAGTCCATTCGATGCTATGACACCACCCTCTCCCAAGACTCACACTTCAGAAATGAGGATAGCCTCACCCAAATCTTTTTCATCTCCTTTCTGTGTATCTTGCCTTAAATTTTTATATTACTTTGACTGCTCTGCACTTTCTCAATATGAGGATTTAATAAAGGCCCTAGGGCAGGCTGGCCACTGCAGATATGTTTTATCAGTATATTTCATCCCCCAGGAAAAATAAATAAATGAATGAATGAATGAATCAAGGTTTTGGAGTTGGCAGTGTCACATCTGAAACCTGCTGTTATGATTAGGGTGTCTTTCTTCTTCAAGCAACCTGGAGTTTGTTATACACAGGTCAAGCTGTAAATCAGAAGATATGGGATGAATCAAAAGCTATAGAGAACATAAAATTATGTGGCTTCAGCTTAAAGGAATCACAGACAGAGAGAAATTAGGGATAGAAGGCATATCAAACTGTCTAGTTCAATCTCTGCCAGCACAGGATTATTCCCTGGAATGTATTTTACAGCACGTTATCCAAAATTGTTTCCATATGTGATTCTGCTCTGGAAAAAGCCTGTAAAAGGTGACTGGTAGAGTGCCATTCTGATTGAACCAATGATTTCTCTCTCAGTTGCACAAAGTTTAAAGAAATATTTTTTCCTATCAGTTGAAGACATCAGCTCTTTCCATCATACACGCTATCACTTATAATAGATGTTCTGTGTGACACCCTCGCCTTTATTTGCATTGTGTAACTCTGCATTATGCCTCAGCTCATTCCTATTGCCTTAGGCATACTGTGATGCAGGAAAGATGATGGAAGTAACAGCAGAGGTAAACGCTTTATCTGACATAGAGCGATACAGAGTCTTTGTATTACATACCTGTGCACTGAGACTTACAACGTTAATACTGTATCTTGCTTCTACAGCTGCTCCTCTCCTATTTCTGAGGCCACAGATTGTGAAGCTGACCTAATGAATCCTCATTATTCTCAACTTCCTTGTGATACTACCACTGAAATTATTCAAATGTTACCACCACTCTCCCCAAGAGACCTGCCTTTTAGCTTTAGGTGAAGGAATGGGTCAGTTACCTGAACCCTGAAGCTGCTGAGATTATTATTCTGCCTCATAGTAAGCTGGTTTGCTATTAGTTTAGTGCCCCTTCATCTTCTCTTTGACTTTAAGTGTGACCTTTTCATTTTTTCTCTTTGATTTTATTCATAGCTCTTTTCTTTTTCCATTTCACAGTTTTAAATTTGAAGTTCCTTCTAGGACTGGAACATAATTTTGGTTTTCTTGACTAGAATGACCAAACAGGCCATGCTTTTTTTACTGGATAAGATTTATCTTTGTCAGTTCTACAGCATTCATTCCAGGCTTTACATAAGTAGTCCTCCTCCCTTTATTATCGGTGTCCACGCGCTAAGGTCCGATGCAGGCTGGGTGCGGGGGAAGGACACTCACGCCTGCTGAGCACAAGGAGCGGATGCATGCCCAGCGCAGCACTGTCTGGAGCGGCTCACCTCGGATCTTCCCACTATTCTCAGCCAATCAGCCATGTACCTTTTTAATCTCCCCCCCTCATTAATCAGATTCCTGCTCTTTCAAAGTTTTGAAGCTCTTAATTTTTATACCGATTCCCAAGCAGTCCTAATTCTAATGCCATCAAACTTCTTTTTAATTATTCACAAAAACCAGGTAGTGTTACATTCTCACCACTGCCGGGGATGTCAGCAGCATTGTCTCTGCAACTTTAACACAAATTATGCTTTTCTTAATCTTCTCCACTTGCCTGTCAACATTAGCTTTTCTGAGGCTCTTCACAACGTCCTTATGCTGTTTCCACACTGTGGCAGGCAGGCAGGCACGAAGCATAACACAGGTGTCTTCTGGAAACCTGACTTGCCCTCTCAGCTTGAAGCCTCCTTGCAGACTGGCTGTTCAGGCACTCTGGTGCAGGAATACGCTACCAAACATATGGATGTGGAGATCTGAGGGGCCTGAGAGGTGTGCTTAAGCATGCTTATGTTTATACTTGCTGGCTCTCTACAGTATGACTGGTCAGGCTTAAAAACACAGCGTAGGTTTAATAGTCATTACCTATAGATTCCCTGTCACCAAAGCAGAGTTACGCCTCTTTGGTTCACTGCAATCATCTTTTTTCACAACCACAACAACATCTGTGGCGATGGAGTACTTACAGAAATCCCGCTTTGCACTTTCCCACTGTGTTTTCTAGGCTGAAGCTCATCTTGCCTGCTATAGATTCCTCTGCCTCATCTTTTATATCTTACAAGAGAAAAACTAGCTTTGTCACTCCTTATTCTCGCTGCAGGTTGTACTGCAGCCTGAGCCTTCCAGGTGCATTTCAGAGAGAGAGGGCAGTGTTGACTGCGGCAGTTAAAGCATTAAGCAAGACACCCTGGGAACCTCAGCTGTATTTTTCACTCTGTCACGGTCTTGCTGAAGGACTGTGACCAACTCCTGGGGCCTCTTTCTGCTTCGGTCTCACCATTTTTCATATGAAGATGATATTGGCTTCCTTTATAAAATGCTTTCAGGCCTACTGAAGAAAAATATCCTGCAAGAGAAAAGCTATTATTGCTTGGCTGATGCAGCCCTTGCTATTTTCTCATACGAGTCACAGGAACAGAAGTGTTATATAGCTACAGCACTTGTAAGCTCACCTACCTGATAGAGGAGATTCCTCCTAATCACGGGAGTGAAAGGCTCAGAGCCCTCCCAGAGCCTCTGGCTTCTGCACCAGGACTGCAGTGGGTCTGCCGATACTACATCTTTTTCAACTTTCAGCTTTCCAAAAACTTTCTAGTCCAAGTATTTATTTATTTATTTATTTATTAATGCTGGAGGGGAAAGAAGGAGAGAAAATAAAAGTTGGATAATTTTCATGTTCTACTATCTGTGATTTCTGTTTCTGATCTGGTTACAATAGTAAACTTCTCCCTTGTGCCACCCAAAAAGACTGGAAAATGTCCACTCTAGTTGTTTTCCCTGGGCTATGCTGAGTGAATGTTCAGCTCCCTGAGGATGAAGTGTACCGATGTAAATTTACTGTGATAGAGCCACACTGCTGCTGATTTTTGCAGAACTACCACTGAGTAGTAAATGCTTCACTGCTCTGTTACCCGGGGGGCTGAGCATTAACTACACTATTGAACAGCAAATGCTTATCATCCCCTATAATTCAAACTATATAAATCACTGAAGAGAGACAAAGTGCCTGCAGGGAACTCGCATGGTCTATAAAAATGTAAAAATCTGAACTATATTTAGCTGACAGAGCTATACTTAAAAAAGAAAAAAAAAGTATTCAGAAGATGATCTTACACATTAACTCATGTTCATTTCAATCTACTGCAGCTTGGGTAGAGTTTAACCTTTTCTGCAAACATTTTCATCTTTAACAATATATTTTAAAAATAGGGTTAAGAAATAAAAGCTACTACTCCTTGCATTCTCTCTCCTTCAACCATTCATGCAACACAAAGAATGATCTCTTTTAAGCCCACCCTTAGAGCAAAGCAAAACACCAGTATTTTTTCTTCACTGAGCAAAAGCATCTCTGCTTTGCTTAAAAAAACCCCAAACCCTAACAGAAGGTTTAAAATACCATGGTTGTAAAATCTATATCCACTGAAAGTAGAAGACACGGTTCTCTTTCATTTAAAGACACAGTTCTTCAAATATAGGGCTTATGCAAGGATCACTGCACTGAGGGATGAAAGGCAAGTTAAAACTTTTCTCCAAGGAACTGTGCTATGACTGAGGACATAAACTTTCATTCCTGAATAAGCAAACACTTCATCTGAAGCGGACACAAGTAGTTCCGTTACTGTCAATGAATTACTCATGTCTATGAAGTTAAATATACATGAGCATTTGAAGCATCAGAAGACTTTATGATAAGCTGGTGCTGCATATTCCTTAATGTATACATAAAATAACTTGTTTCTTCTTTTGGCCTCAACCATGCAATAACCTCTGGATGGACCTCACCGGCCCTCCTGTAATTATCGTGGACTGATTACGTAATTTACTGCAGAGCTGAGCCCTTCAATGCTATTCTGCATTAGAAAACAAAACTATCCCCAAATGTTTATCAGTAGAGAAATAAAACATGTTAAACTTTAATACGCAAATGCAATTACACAAGGAAGACAAAGAACAAACTGAGATGAGAAAAGCCTCAGGGGAGAAATGGTATGGGACTTTCCAAGTGCTCCACGTAGGATTCAGAGAGCTGATGAAAGAGATGTTTGCGAGCAGAGTTGGAAAATGATCACAAACAATCAATGTTCCCAAGGGGTCAGAATCAAAATCAAATAAGAATACTAAAACATTTGTTATTAATCCATGGACAGCTTAGTAGCTTCCCACTAACTTCTATTCTTTGTGAAGATGTTCTAATGAAACAAAGACAATAAATACGTTTGAAACACTAAAAGAAAAACACGAGGTATGATAAAAACTGGTTCAGGTGAAGTTAGACAATCAGAAAACAGTTCTCCCAGCACAGAAAGCAAGGTACATATAAGATTACTTTGTAAGAATGTAGCAAATAATGCCAACGTACTACGGATGCGCTATCAGGGCACTTCATTATCAAGAATGGAGATAAGAGTCTTTCTGTGTATAATCCTAATGCGGCTTGAAGGTGTTGTTTTGAGTTGTCTTCAGATTAAAAACAGATAATTAACTCTAAACAAAATCGAGGAAGCTCAGAGAAAACCAACAAAATCTCAAAAGGTCTGGTCTTCTAAAGGCAACTGTTTCATACAGTCAGTGGCTTTATCTTCTGTGAGCTTTCGTATGTTCATCAGGATGCCAACACTGAGAAGAGAGCAGAATATACTAAGAAATTGTTGTGAAAAATGCTTAATTTGGGATTAATGGCAGAAAATTAATGCAATACAGCAGTAGTTTAATATGCTGGCAAAACGAACACTTACAAGTAATCCTCCAAAACGTACACCAGCTGCAGAATTCCAGATGAATTTAAGATGTTAGTCCCGCAGGACTACTCAAATGAAAATGAGCTCATGCTTCAGTATTTTCAGATCAGAGCCATATGCTCTACACTAGCACATTTGTAGTATTAGTACCTTGCAGTAAATTTCTTAGAGCATTATTGAATCCAATTTCCAATGCCCACAGTCAGCAAACTTCTGTCATTTCCCTTTGGAGATAACTCTGCAGCCTGGATCAGCCCGATATGATATTATTCTGATACTAAGCTGAAAGTATCTTCCTCATTTGAATAAAAATTGGACATCCATAACTTTAGGTGCCTGGAAAAATCTGGTGATGAATAAGCTCATTGATTTTAAAAAGATTCTTCCGATGCTACTCATTATTTGGTGCAAACTGCTGCAGTGCCACCAACGGAAATAGAGGGGTGACATTTCCCACCAGTGAGGATCTGGTGTGCAGCCTATGGTGTCAAGCACGGGTGTGAATACTGACATAAGTGTGGCTCAGGTGGAAGCAGTCCCTTCCTCTTCTGGCCTGTCATGAGGTCTTATGCATTATAATCGGACCTTTTAGTTTATTTTGCTCCTAAACATTTTTAGCTTCCCCTTCACAAAAAATAAATATCGGTGTAAGTGAAAAAAAAATAGGCCTCTTAAATTAATCTCAATTGCATTATCCTAGAGATCCACCATTACACTCCATGCTCATTATGTCCAACCTAAAAAGATATTAAAAATCTCATTATTTTGTTGCTGGCTTTTCTACTTAATTATTACCACAACAGGCAGGTAATCATTATGCTGATTACTCAAGACTGAGATGTAAATAGCTCACGTGGGGGTTAATAATCAGATAATAACAGTAAGCACTGGTTCTGTATAATTAAGTCAAATGACATGATTTATACTAGTGCAAACCTACCTCCAAAATGAAACATTTTATGATATTACTGTCTTTCCAAATAGCCCTACAGTTTGCAAGCATACTATATCTGGAGGTTTCTTAAACTCTAAAATTTTTGGCATTCACAAAATTTGAATTGAATGAGGGGCATTTTGTTTCAAAATTGCAGTCATCTATTTGTCATTAATGTTGGATACCATTAATTTGATTTCCTTTTTCAATAGCCCACACTGCACAGAATCACAGAACGGTTAAAGCTGGAAGGTACCTATGGAGGTTGTCTTGTCCAACCCCCCTGCTCAAGCAGGGCCACACTTACTGACTGCCTCCAGAAACTCCACCACCTGTGCATCATAATATTCCTGTAGGAACATGATGAACTGCTAGTGTGACCAATGAAAAAATTGTCACAGATTTTCTTAAAATAATATATAACATAGAGACTTCCTTGTATTAACTCATAATCGGAAAGAAGTATTAGTTGCTTTTCTTAATATTTAACAGTTGTGTAAGCACCAGCAGTGCTAGGTGTAAAGCAAAATAAGGCATCACCAAGTCACATGCAAATTTAAAACAGTAAAAAAGATGGTTTTCTCAAGCTATAACCATTCAAGAAATAGCTAACTATTTTTAGCTGAATACTAAAAAAACCCCTTATATTGCTGTGTCTATTAACTCAAAACTCTCTTTTTCAACTACAGGAAATTAAATGGTAAGATACAAGAAACATTTCCTAGATATAAAGGTTCTTTTATCTGACTGATTACTTGAGAGGCATTCTGGAAGCTACAAACAGATTTTCATTTTTGCTGAGGGTCAGACATGAGTCAAATCTTTACGTTTGAGTCATAACTTAATTCCTGAATACTCTTACTGATTGAAATGAATTTTGGGAAAGGGATGGGTTTTCATTTACACAACTTCTTAATATGGGAAATTTTAAAAAAATATTTTTGAGGTTTATTTGTCTTTGCAGATTGTTTTCCTTTGCTTCTCTTTTCTTTCATGTCTTTTCCTAAATCATTTTGCTCGTAGCATTTCCATATGACTGCATAGGCCTGAAGGCACAGGGACAGAAGTGTAGGGGTAGGAGAGGCCACCTTCTCCAGGGGAGGACTTCCTCTAGCTGTTACTTATTTAGCCTGTCTTCCAACTTTCCAAAGTTCCTATAAGGCCCTGCCTTAACCTATTCGGCCAGCACAGTATTGCAAAATAAGCTAGATGCAGAATTCAGGAAGGAAATTTGATGAAAATCCATGGAAAGACAAGCTAAATAGGGCTTTAGGGCTTGCTATCCTCCCAGCATCAGCACACACAGTTCATTCTACCTCTATATCTGTTACAGCTGTGGTTGCCAGTGGCATTAGGTTGGGACAATCTCCAGTAGCACATTGCAGGTGATAACCTGGAAAGCCTTGAGGAAAGAAAAGCAGAGATCAATGGTCACTGTCGGGGAGGGTCTTTATCCCTCTCCAGCATCACGTCTAGCGGAATATAAAGAGTATAATGTTTTCCCTTGACACTTGTCACACAGCAGAGTACCAAGTATCTATGAGTTGGATGGTCAATATTCCTAGAGATACATGATTAAATGAAGTTGTATCCAGATTCTAATGCATACTTAAATTATTAGTGTCAGTTTTCCACCTGGCACTGAGGTCAAAAATCCACTTGCATAGCAAAGCATCTCAGCAATGAACATGAGAAATTATCCATCAAAACCTATACCTCATGAGCTAAGGTTTTTTAGCAGTTTTACAAAATTCTCTCCTATTTCTACCGTACATTTTTCACTGTTTCCCCTTATTTTATTAATGCAAGCCTGATTGAAAAGGGCAAGGGGAAAAGCAAGCTCTCTGCAGGGCAAATGGGAAGAGAAATGGACAGTAGCTTTTCTTAAAATGTCACTGCTCATAAGGAGCTTGTGAGAGCCCAGCATTATATAAGGCTGGCTTTTAAAAAGGTGATGTTAAATACACGCTGATTTCTCTCATGTTTTTAGCTTGCTATTTTAATCACCTCCACACAGAGTTTTTAAAAGTATTTTGAGCTGCTACTTGTTCCAATGCTTTATCATGTTTTCTAGCCACTGGAGCAATGCTGTCCCAAATCGAGTAGGAACATTGTGGCCATATGAAGGTACTGGTATCTGACAGAACCAGTTATTGCTTTAGCAAAAAAATTCAAAGCCCTCCGTGCACTGACTTGTTACAAGACCCTGTTGTGATGGGATTTGGGGGATGTGTGCGTGTGTTGTTAGAGTACCTTTTAGTTTATTTGCACATATACTTTGACTGGATTATCCCTCGGCATCAACGCTCATAGGTTCTGACCCCATCACATGTAATGCGAATGTTGTCATGGCATTGGACCAACCAGTAGGCTTATTCTAGATTTTAGATGAGAAACTGATACTGAATAAATTTAGACACATATAAAATACAACTAATACATATTTATTGCTTTTGATGTAGTCAGTCTAAAAATTATAGAGAGGATCTTTTTTAAGGTTGTTTCCTCTAAACCCATTTTTAACTATTAAAGATTGTTTAGAAATTTTAAGACCATTAAGAATTAACACAAGCACAATTATATGAGGTGTCATTAAAGTAATTTATGCCTTGCTATAAAGTTTCAAAAGAGAGGGCTTTTCAAACTTTCTTCCCCTTTAATGTATCTAAAATGTAACTGATCCATACAGAAAACAGTAGATAATAATCTTAGCAATCTTCCTACTTTAAATGGATGTCAGCTAGCAGTAGGTGATTTTTTCCCAGTAAATGTTTAGTATAATCAGCCATTTAACACCTTCCTTAACATCAGCATGCTTAGATAGCATTTTCAAGCAGTCCTCAGGACTGCGTCTCTCTGGAGTCAACCCCTTGGTCTGTTCTGGGCCACTGTGATCTCCTACTGCAGGAGATATATACAGGGAGAGCGAAGGCTTGGGTTTCCGTAGTACAAAACCAAAAGAGTGAGAGGAAGAATGGATTCTGGAGCGAGGACTTTTGATGTCTCTGTCCTTACCTGCACTGCTGTCATATTGAAGGTTTCCTCCCTCCCTTTAAAAAGTCAGCCAATTTTCATGCTTGGGTTAGGGCTTGGGTTTGTAAGTCAGCAGGAGAAGACATTCAGTGGGGCTTGTTCTTTGAATTGTTAGCCAGGGAAAGCTGAGGGTCAACCTGCATGAAAGTTGCCTCCTTCTCTGCAACAGCAGCAGCAGTAGGAGCCTGCTGCCGCCCGTCAGCCTGGGGCTGGGCCTGATAGTGCATGAAAAGCCGATCCATGTTTCCAGAGAGGAGAACTTAAGGCTGTGACAAAACGGCCGCAGAGAGGAGTGTCACTTCCCAGGCAACATTGCTATTCCCACTCCAAAAATATGCGGTGATGCCTAAGGTTATGGTTACAGACGGTGGTGAGTAAGTCAGGAAACACAACTATGTCTCTGGACTGCCTGGCAATGGCGAGGCAGAGATTTTCAGCTATACTATATGGCTGCAACACCTTATCTAGGTTTTTGAAAGAGTTTGGTGTTGCTGCTTCGGCCCAACGTATGGCCAGGCTGGGCCCTGGGTAAGGCTCAGGGCTGAGCTGCCGAGGATTAGGTGGCCATTTCTCTGGAGTGGATTTAGGAGCAACAATAAAGGAGAGCTTGGGGGCTCGCAGGTTTCACAGCATTGCCTTGAGTCTTTTTTGGGTGTGGTAAATGCTCTTTTTTGAGCTGAAATATTTATTAAGGTTTAGATTTAAGGTGGTTTAAGGGTGGGAAGAGATGGCAGTGTTACTTCAGCAGCTTTCTCTCTGTGTTTTCAGGCTGGGAAATTCAGAGAATGAGACAACTTCAGCAGTAAGCTCTGAAAATGCTCATGGGGTTTTCATTCCTGTGCTTTGTTCACCGTTTACCTTCTAACAGCACTGACAGAAGCTCTGTTCTAATTATAAATCTAAATCAGCTGAATATTGATCCCCAAGAAGTCTGATTATATTTGTCCAAAATAATAGAGATGAGTGGCTGACTCTAAAGACAACTTTAAACTTCCCCATCTAACAATTTAGATCTCAGATTAATGAGCTCTTAAGTAATTGGGTCAGCCATAAATAGGATTGTTTGCAAAGACAAGAACACATTAATCTGTAAAGGTCATATTGCTAGTATCACTGAGAAGCATTACAATATTTATATCCCAGTTTCGAGGATCAATTTGTTGTAGTCAGATTGCAGATTTTAAAGATATTCAAACTAAAGAGTGCCCAGGAGGTTTCTTCCATGTAGTCCACAACACAGAGCAAATACTCAGGTTCAAGGCAGAAAAGATTTCGTTTAAGTAGCCATGCTATTGACATTAGTTTCTTTAAAGGGAATTGGGATATAGTATATCTCCTATGAAGACTTGCAAAAGCCAGTATTGATTTCTGGATGTTTACTTCACGAAGGAAGAAAAGACTTTCCTGGTGTTGGAGGTCCAAGGGATTATTACAGACAAGGGGGAAAAAGCCAGGATCTTCTTGTTCAGTAGCTGTTTGATAAGGGATAATATGTTCTCTACAAACCTGGGTGCACCTTAGAGATATGTAGGGACCTCTGCATTCTATTCCATTATATTACAGTGGCCTTTCTTTTCTCAGCTCTTACAGGAACTCTTTTTGTACTCTGCTGAGGAATAAATTATTTACTTTGGGACTTCTCTTCTGTCTTGTCTGACTGAATCTAGTATCCCAATGGTTTTGGGGAAGTATAAACTACAGCAAACCTAAAAAGGATGTGATTTTACAACCTTCCTTGCCTGAGCTTATCATGGGAATATAGGAAACATCAGCACTGTAACAATAAGAATTGAAATTGCTCACCCCGTTTGCTTAGCTTTGTACATGTTCTTCTCTCCGCCTGTCTTGTCTCTTCCTGAGCTCCTCCATGAGGCCTTTAAAGAATGAGAATTGAAGTAGTTTTCTAAACCATTAAATGAGAAATAAACTGCATGCCATACTGCTGTCTTCAGCAGATTTCTGGAGGATTTAAACCCCATTGTTGCAGTCCTTATGTAATTTACGCAAATGAAAACCCCTTAGCATAAGATGCAATTAAAATTGGAGAACTTATTCCATGAATCATAATCTAAATCCAATCCTGCTTTGCCGTAAAAAAAACCCCAGAATAATTGACAGCTTAAAGTTTCAGATTAAAAGTTTCAGGTTTTGAGTTGGGATCACAGGGGAAACAGTACTGCATGAAAACAGTCAAGAAATCCAATGAAAAAGAACTAAGGTACTAAACCAGGCCAGACTTAATAAAATGTAAGAGGAAAGAACTGGTAGCTAAATTTAAGCAAACACCTCATCATGAATAATTTCATTATTTCTATCTAATTTTGCCTATTTATAAACTGTCCATGAACTGACTGGCAAATTCTCAAATGCAATCCTTATTTAAAACATATATGAATAAATTTCTGCAAAGTCCATACATATTACGAACCACAAAGGAATTTTCACCAGAAAGCTCTGGGTAAGGCAGTTGAAACAATAAATGACTTCAATAAGACTACTTAGAGTATATAAAAATAAACAATTCAAAATGCAAGAATTTTAAAATTTCCATTTCAAAATACCTCCACTTTTAATATTGTTTGGAATATTTGAAATAGAATTTAAACACCTCTTGAATTATTACAGAACAGGAAGTTTATTACAGAAATGCACGAGATAAAGGAAAGAATTAAACTCATATTCAAACCCAGGAAATTCTGCCAGAAGGATAATGTAACTAATATAAAGCAAATATCCTTAGTCAAACAGTTTAAGTTCTGGAAAATGCAGTTTTGGGTCAATCAAATGTTACAAGTTTTCAATAGACTTCTGTGACTAATTCTACAAAAAAACTAAGGAAAGGGGTTATCTAAGCAATTCAATTTCTATCTACAAACAATCAAAACAACAACAAAAAACAATTAAAAGAAATACAAAATAAAGAAATGACAAAATAACACACAAATCCATTTCCACTAAGTCAACTATGGTCAGCTTCACTTTGCAGACAGAATGAACACATGCTCAGTTTGGGATGACATCTTACTTTTATGATTAGCAGCTTCCAAATATAATTATTTGCAGGAGGCAATTTTATAATTCTGCCATACATATAGCAACAAAATACGTATTTGTTAGATACACATACCAGTGTAACAAACCCAGGAAGGGTCAACTAATTGTGAATTAATGAGAGGATGACACCACTAACTTGCTTAAGCCAGACAGCCCTGAAGGAGGATTGAACCAGTATGGAAAGTCACTGTATTCTTTTGTTTCAACTCAAATCTTCTCTTCACCAGTTCTTCCAAAAAAAAAACCCACCCTAAAGAACTCACAGACAGAGTCACAAACAAAACTTTGTAAACTGCTCTCTGGCATAAGTTAGGACATGACTGAGACTTCTATATAGTTTATGAAATGAAATTTGCAAAAGCAGTATTAAAAGGGTCAAATTTCTTTTTTTTTTTTTTCTTAAGATTTTGCAGTTATGCTTGATTGTGAAACTTGTACACACTGTGGAAATAAATTGTGTTAAGCAAATACTCAAACAATATCAGTTATTTTGTTCTCTCTTGGTCACTCTCATTATCTGATTCTGCTTGATAGAATGGTACTAGCAAAACAGTTAGTGTAGGATAACGGCCACAGGCTGAAGCATCAATATCACTGTTAATAAATTATAGTTACAAGAGAGTTTTGGAAAAGAATGCTCCTAAAATAAATTCATTAATGTCATTTATCTGCTGGCTTTCCTTGGGGAGCTAATGCAGTCAGCTTTCTTGCATTTTAGAGGCTGAAGTAGTCCATACCATTATCATTAAGAAACAATCATACCAAACGTCTTTAAACACTTTCTCTGAGTTCAGACAGCTGCAAACAGCATCACCTCATTTGCAGTGAATCACTCCTGGAGGAACCTTAGCTGTCATTTTTCATCTTGCTTTTTGTGGCAGCATGACCTTTCAAGTATATCTCACAGGTTACTCTTTTGTTATGTTTGGGGTTTTTTTCCTGCCTTTCTTGGAATATTTACGCACAGAAATTCCCCTTACAGAGAGCAAGTGATGAGAAAAGAACTGCAACAGGGGCTGGGAACTCTGTGGAAAAATGCGTACTATGACACAATATGTTAGATCCTGTCAGGTTGAGAAGAGGTTCAAGCTACTTTAATACCTGCAGTAGTGGAACCCTGATTTCTAAGCTGGTAAGTGCACGATGATGGTACTATTTTGCATTCCCGAAACTAAGCGTTTATAATGAAAACTCAAGTGTCATCAGGACTGGCCATAAAATGGAAAATATTCAGCCCAAAAAGGAAAACAGTAGTACATCACAATGCTGCTTGGATGAGTGGTGCTTTAGGAAGTGTGGGTTAGATGAATGGACAGTGGGGTGGATTGAGAACTGGCTAACAGATACAGCTCAGAGGGTTGTGGTTAGTGGTGCAGAGTCTAGTTGGAGGTCAGTAACAAGTGGTGTCGTTCAGGGGTCAGAACTGGGTCCAGTCCTGTTCAATATATTCATCAATGATCTGGATGAAGGGATAGAGTGTACCATCAGCAAGTTTGCTGATAACACAAAACTGGGAGGGTTCACTGACACTCCAGAAGGCTGTGCTGCTTTACAGTGTGACCTGGACAGGCTGGAGAGTTGGGCAGAGAGAAACCTTGTGAAATTCAACAAGGGCAAGTGTAGGGTACTGCATTTGGGGAGGAATAACCCCATGCATCAGTACAGGTTGGGGGCTGACCTCCTGGAGAGCAGCTCTGTGGAAAGGGACCTGGGAGTCCTGGTGGACAACAGGATGACCATGAGCCAGCAATGTGCCCTGG
>NW_009646736.1:6812185-6834161 GCF_000708025.1 Charadrius vociferus | reverse complement strand
CTTTGAGGGTAGTGGAGCACTGGAACAGGCTGCCCAGAGAGGTTGTGGAGTCTCCCACTCTGGAGACATTCAAAACCCGCCTGGACGCTGTCCTGTGCAACCTGTTGTGGGTGACCCTGCTCAGGCAGGGGTTTGGACTAGATGATCTGCAGAGGTCCCTTCCAACCCTGACCATTCTGTGATTCTGTGAAATCAGTAAGACCATAATGTAAGAGGTGACAGACTGGGCAGGGCAAGCAAGCAGGCAAGCGAGCAGGCCAGCAGGAGATCAGTGCAGAGTAGCAGCTTTTTATTAAAAAATAACAAGTTGTACACAGTGTGATGATGAATGCTGAGGACTGTTGTCTGGTATGCCCTATAACCACTAACTTCAAGTCCAAGCATCTTCCATGATAGCAATATAAAAGTGTGTGTAACAAAATTATGTTTTAACATCACTGTTGTTTTTACTTTGCATAAGCAATAGATTTCAGGTTTGTATGTGATTTTTAATTACTTGTAGTAACAATCTTTATATTAGTGCAGAAGTTAGTCATTTTCCTGAGAAATATATGCAAAATTTACTATTTCTCCTTTATCATACAGTTTATCTTCTCATTAGCTTTCAGGACATACATTAACCAGTTTTAGAATAAAACATTTCTCCCAATTATATGGAGTTTCTTTTGAAACTGCCTGGCCAGGTTTCAGTCAAATGATGTTTCAGCACGCCAAAGGTTACTAGCTGAAACATAATATGATGGTCTGAGCTTTTAACTGAATCTGCAGAGATATTTAAGTGACAGAGTTTGTTTTTACTTATAATTTGAGGAACTTCAGGGCTTTCATCCTGGAGCCACTCCTGCATTTTGTTGCTCTCCTGAATTAAATAACTCTCTTTTCAATATCATCTAATTGGTGAATGAAGCACATAAGACACCAAAGATGCCTCACCAGGAAATTGCCCTTTTTGAAGCTATAGCTACAATTTCACTCTGCAATAAATGTGCACATAGGCAGCGTGGGTGGAGGGGGGCGGGGGGAAGAGCCCAAAACATTCATCACCATGTGATGCTGGCTGCTAGCTAGAAACACAGAAAATGGTGCCTGTAACCTCCAGGGAGTTAGTCCATCATTAGATTAACCACCACTAAGGTAAGGCCATACATCATTAAAAAAGACGGGCACAGGGTAGGCAATACAAGAATAATAAGTAGAACAACTTGCAGTGTCACTTTGCATAGGAAAGCAGAGAAGTCTTATAGACGCTGGCGAGGCAGGGGAGGGTGAATAGGTAGTCATTACCTCAGGAGAAAAATGATAAACCATGTTCCTATTCAGCAGATGTGTCTTTGCTTATCAAGTTTATCTGCATTTACAGTACGCTATGAGAACTAAATACATCAGTTACTCAATGTCTAAACATGCTTTTCCAACATGAAAAATATGTTTGGCTATCCTGATAAGAGCTTAAATGCTTTTTATTTAACCTTAGCTTTCTCTACTCCACATTTAATGACAAATTGCTATTTACGTGAAGTGTTTTACAGCTAAGCTGCTTAGCACAACATTGCTAGGGAATGCTACGGCATGAATACAGTGTATTCACATGGAGTCAAAATATCCCTGTTCCTCTCAGCAGTGCTGTCCTCAGGTACTTGGTGTCATTCAGAGTGACTAGAAAAGGCAACCACCTTTCATTCACTATCAGTAAGGTCTTTAATGTAAAACAAGCCCTCATGACAATCTTTTGAGTCCTTTTGCGCTAATTGGTTAGAGTGTTCAAGTATAAAATCCAGGGATGAGTTTCAGAACAGTGGATAAGTCTCAGAGCAGTGGGTGCAATTTTTTTTTTTTTTTTTTTTTGGTGTTAATGGAGAGGGAAGACTTCACTTTGAGGGTTCCCCACAGAGAGCAGACATTTATTTACTATGGACAGAGCAGACTCCCACAACACCTAGTATTCAGGATCCTGATTCTTTACTTTAATTTCAGTCTATCCCTCCCTTTTTCTTTTGCTTCACAATTTCATTAATTGAAATAAAAGTACATATAGAGAGTTCTGCAGTTTAGCAGACTTTGCACTATTCAACATCTAGGCATCTCTGCCTCACATTCAAGGTTGGAAGGTCTTCCTTTTGTACACCCAGTTCATGTTGGACTGGTCACGGGATGCACCAGTAAATAAGCAAAGAAGTCATCTTTCTCTGTTGATGCCTCTTACCAGTCTCTGAATCTGAACTGTGTCAATCATCTCTCGTTCTCTCTGTCTAATAAACTTGTCTATCTCATTTATAATATACCAGAAGTTGTAATACTGTGGTATGTGAGGCTCTGGGAGCCTTTTAAGCTATTATTTTCTTGGCTCAGTCAATGCAGAATCGATTTACTAGCCTCTAAAAAAATCTCTCCTGTTGAAGCGATCCAAACTAGCATTTAAGTAGAACTTTTCAGCAGAAAATCAGAACTAGAAGGCAGAGTAATTATTCATTTATTAATGCAAAAAAGTATATAACTTGTATGCATGACAGCAATCCTATACTTACAGCTACATTAACAAGTTAATACACCATTCCATTCCTCGTGTCTATAATTCCATGAACTTCTGAAAACAAAGTATATCTTCCTCCTCCTATGATGTGTCATCTATACACTACCCAGTCATTAATTTTTTACAGAATGGAGAAAAAAATATGCTAGCAAGCCACTAATTTGTTATATAGTCTTCCAAGGTTTTGATTTTTTGGCAGAAAAATAACATTTACATAGTTAAATCTATTAGCACGTTCGTGTAATGCTTTCAGAAAGTAGATCTTGATACACTGGCAACAACCTTAATCACTTGTACGCTTCATGCTCTTACTAAATTCCTCAGATTTGGGATAGATAACCGATGTGACCGTAATGGTCTGTGTCCTGCAACAAGGTAATTGAGCCTAAAGCATGTTCCTGCGATGGTGGTGATCTCCAATGCACTGATGCAAATCCTGCAATAGCTAATGCTTGATCTTGCCATAAGCTCTGTTCAAACAAATCCCCCCACACCTTAACAAGGCTCTGCAAGGAGTCAAGTCTCCTCTTCCTTTTCCCTTGCTCTCTCCTCCTCACACACAGGCTCCTGCACACTTTAATGCAGGACTGGGCCTAAAAACGGATCTCTGACTAAATAAAATATACTGAATTAGTTCAATCACTTATCAATCAAGAAATGGTGACTTACTGGTATGAATATTAACAAACCAAAACAGCTAAAGCATTAATGAAGACAGTGCAGACAAACTTTGTCCAAAAAAATAATTTTGCAGGATGAAAGATAACCAAGAACTTTGGGAAACTGCTGAAGCTTAAGTAAAATAAAAGAAATTTAATTTATATTCTTTTCTCAGTGTGGAGTGGCCTATATTTTCAATTAATCTCTAACAAACAAAAAAAGAAAAACCACAAAAAACCTCCCACCTGAGTAAGCGTACTCTGGAAAAAAAACTTTCCTTCTAATTAGGATGGCATATTATCTACGTATCTAGATTTTAATTGCACTCACTTGATATACTCATTAAAATTATTTTCATTACAATCAAGCTTCTTACTTTTTTTCTAACTGCATTAGAATTTAATATTCAAGGAAAGGAAAAAAAACCAGGTCCTGAACAAAATTCTGGCACCAGGCACAAATCTGAATTGAGCCTTATTTCTTTTGACAGACAGAAATAAACATCATCAAATGAATATTAATAAAGTTCTAAAAGCTGGTGCACACAGACAGGGCCAGCCCATGACCATTTCTCCTAAACTCTGTGTTACTCCCCCAGTAGCCCCATTAAGATGCTCTTTCCCAGTCCCACGTGGGCTCCTGCTGCCCGCCACAACTTGCCAAGACCCCACAGCTGCTCTCAGCACCGGCCATGGCCCATTTCTGCCTCCAGCCTTGGTGCTCCCCATGTTCCCCTGCCGTGGGTCTCAGGACCCAGCTCCCTCTGCAGAGCGGCACCGTCCAGCCCTCCGCAGCCTCTGGCCACAGGCACGGGGCACGAGGAAATGTGCTCTGCAGCGGGGCACCCGCCAGGCCCTGACACTCACCAGCAGCAACAGGGGCAGAGAGAGGCATTCACACGTTCCTGGAGATGTCCTTCCACATGTAGAGGGACCTTAGCAGCTCCTGCTGCACCAGTCAGCTCTGGAGGCATTTCTGCTCTTAGAGTCAATCTGGTTTGTGTCAGTAGTGCCCCTCTACCCCTCACCCCTTCAGCTGAGTTTCCACAGAAAAAAATTGTGCCACATAGTTCAACATAAGACATTTAGGAACACCCTACAGAGTTGGTTCCAATTCCTTTTGGAGTCAATGTTTTTCCAGGGGCTTCAGAGACTTGCATGCTCCACTGTTTTTTACAAAAGAAGGGGAAATATGTTTTTACCAAAAGGTCTATTTACAAATTCTTATTCTATTACCTTCAAACTTAATATGACTTTAGGTATATTTTTCAGAAATGGCCCCTTGGCCATTGCTATAACAGCGACTACTGAAGCAAGTCAAATGAAGCTTGACAGACCTCAGCGTAAGACCTCAGTCCAGCAAAGTAGTTAAAAAAAACAAGCATGAAACTTCCCCACATCACTTCAATTTTTTGAAATAAGCAAATGCCAAACTTCTTGGTGTAGTAAATCCCATGTAGGTGTTCAGTACATAATAACTACTCTTTGGATTCAGTTCATTAAATTTCTTGCATTGTTGGAACATCCAACTATCCTATGAAAAAGCATAAAAGATTTCAGAGTCACTTTTTTTTAGAAGATATAACACAAAGCTCTCAATTAATTTCATTAGCTTTTGTATTAGCTAAGTTTCACTTCACTAAACAAAGTATATTCTCCATTTCTGAAGAAATTTAAAAATAAATAACGGGGAAAAAATTAATATAAAGTAAAGTTACCACGAGCAATTACAAATAAACTCTGGATCACAAGTCTTTACTGCAAAATAATTAAAAACATAAAGTAATTTTTTCCTCAAGAATTCAGGTATTTCCATCATTTTAAGTGCTGAATTATAAGTAGGACCTTCGCAATACTTTATGCTGTTTTGTCATGTTAACACATCTGGCCTTCTGAGGAAGGTTCAGGTTAACTATTCACAGGGCTGAATTCCTGCTAAGAAGTTGAATTAGTATAAAAATATTTTAACATGCATAATTTCAACATCTGGTAGTGTAACTAGCATTTTCTTCCTGAGGAAATTATATGCATTCCTCTTTCTTCCCCTTGCAATAAAACACACTATTTTACTTATTTATTTCTGTTCACTTACAAAGCAAAATACAGAAAAGCAATTTTGGTAATGTCTTTTCCCTTTCTCATAAATAGTTTGACTATATTTTATTTAAACAGGATCCAAAATTGCCACACAGAAAGCATATACTGTAAGAATTCAGACACATATGAAATAATAAAGTTGAAAGTTTTAAAAATTTCTTATATAGTGGAGCTCTGAGATTTTTCTGAAACTTTAGGGAAATTCAAATCAAGATTGAGATTTTTAACCTCTGACTCTTCCCAAAATACCGGGGAAGCATTCCCCAGCAACAATAAGGTTTCAACGTTGTAACATTTTTCTAAGATTAGGAGATAAGACTATTACACACACAGACACACAACATGTTTCATGTATTCTTAATAACCAAGATTCACTCTGATCTGCACTTTCCCTGATGGTCTTTCACTTTTCACCAAAACATAGGTGTGTTGCTGATGGAAGATCTTTGTGGTCAGAAAAACTGACCCTTGAGAATATTCAATTTCTAAGAGCTTTTCTGCTGGTTGAATAGATATGAACGATGCACGGAAAGCATGGTCATATTTTGTCCCCTTTTTATTACCAGTTCATTGAGAACATTTCCCACCCACTATGACAGTCATAAAATTTGTAAGGTAAATCTCAGCAACGGGAGTTCAGATTACTAAATTCTTCTTAGCCAGATTTCACTCTGCCTAATTAAAATATATAAAAGCTTTATTTATTTTCTTTTTTCTTTTACACGCCTGGGCTACTCATCAGTGTCTTAGAATACAGCCTGACTTAGCTGTATGTGCTCCGTGTCATACGCTTATACAATCAGAGCTCTTGGACTGTAAGCTCATAAGGTCAAGGCAACTTATGGTTATCAGAAGTTTTAAGCAGTACAACACATGAATTGGAAGCTCCCTGTCATATTTCACCACCACTGTGTGCCTTTCCTATACTCTCGATTTTTGTATTAGAGTGCACCACGATCATAGTGTTTCTTAGGTCATAGCAATTTTCTCTAGCTGAAACCTCAGTAGCCTGGCCACACACCATTGTTCGTGGGCACTGGGCAACTCTATTTTGCCAGGAGGTCAAAAAACTTTTTAATATTTCTTCTCCACAGGATTGAAAGGATTTATAATCCATCCAATTTGAAACACAAGTTAATGGGAAGAAAGGGATGGTGGCATGTTCCTCAGCTTTCAAAACCTTTAGAAAACCTTATATAGAAAATGCACATAAGCAGGTTTTAATAAATTTTAGAGAAAGAAGGTTTATAAGTAAGGATTTAAGTTAGTTACCTGTAATAGCAGTATCTTGAAATCCAACAGAGTTCTTCACTGCAGACTTTTTGACCATGGCAATGTTGAATTAAGTAAACCACAAAACCCCTAAATAGAGGGGATGTCCTTCACACATAATGGAGAAGGTTTTAAAGATGATTCACAACAGCATCACACTGACATTGTCACTCCTGAGAGAGTTTTATCTCTGAAATCACCCATCATCTGTGCCGATCAGTGCATGCCTAAGATCTTTGGCAACCCCACGCATCCTGGGTGGCTGTAAATCAGAAGACCACATTAAGTTTAATCATTAGCAAAAGTCAAGGCTACAGTGTAACATATTACGTCTGAGAACACATTTTACCAAATTTATCTCAATGCTAAAATTTTCAAAAGAAATACATAAATCTGGTCCTGTGTATTTATAATGCATATCTGTTGAACCCAGTATCATTATTTTCCTACTACAAATGGCATATAGCACTTTTCAGTTTAACTTCTGCTTCTACGTCTTCCAGTGAAAGATCTGCCCATTAGTTCTTTCACTGAAAATATGCAAGAAAATGATATTTTAAGATATTGTTCATTGCGTGTAAGTTGTAATTCCTCTGAAATATACTGCCTTAATAAGGGGAAATTATTGCATGGTACAGACAGAAAAGAAAGTGAAATAATTGGTTTTCAATGTTTGAGCAGCTTTGTTTCTTGGTATTCATTCAGTTTGACTGTCGGTGGAGTGAAGGTTTCATTACAGAGTGAGCTATTGGTTCTAACAAGATGTTAGTGAAGTGTTATTTCAGCTTGCATCAGCAGGGGAGGCCGGCTGGCAGGGAGGCCGGCTGAGGGGCAGCTGCCGCCTTGCCTCTTGTAAAGGGGGTGAAGAGCACCAGGTGGACTTTCTGACATTGCTCAGCAAACCCCACAACCTCCTGTGGGCACGGTGTCAGGGCACTAGGTGGGGAAAAGTGAAGGTATTTCCATCTATTTCCCCCACACAAATTAAAAGATACTTAGCATGTAAATATTCATATAAATGAGTGTGCTTTCATTTCCTTTTACTTCACTGTGTGTGTCTAGTACTACTTTCAGCCTAGCCCATATAATTTAGAGGGTCTGACATCTATTGCCCTGATCTCATTTATCACCAGCCCATCTCCATTTTAGAAGCACAGATACTCAGTGTACAATTTTTACTGTAAAACTGAATTTGGTTCTTGTGTCAGAGTAGGCTCGTTGAATTTATGATTTAACATTGAACATCCTTCACCTTCAAAGCAGCTCTCCTGCTGTAAAAACGAGGCATCTCTCTCATGAGGACACTATAACATCATGATACAAATGCCCATCCTGTTAGACAAGGTTGTGCCAGTAGAAAGTAAACTTAATTTTCTGAGATGTTTCAACATTTAGCCCTATTTTTCACTTTACAAGGATAAATATTGGGAAATACTTTATCCCAGTGTAATAACTAACCTTTCATCAGTGCAACAAAAAAGTGTTTGATGTTCAGTTCAAAATGGTTGAGTGAAAGAAAACACAAAAAGCATGCTGAAAACCCATTATTTGTCTATCTGATGGTTGCTGCCTTTGTCTTTACATCACAAATAAATAACTAAATTATGTCCCTTGTTGCTTGGAATCTGACTCTTCATTATGGATGGACATATTACTCAAAACTATATTTTTTGGACTTTCTCAAATCCTTTGTCATTGGGTGTCATTGCTCTCTCTTTACTCTTCTGTCCACCTCCCTTGCCCTCCCCCACCCCTCTGCAATTACTCTCATGGTTCCCAAACAAAACTACCCCTAAATTGGTCTTAATTAATTCATATTACATAGAAGCAGGAGCATCTTGCTGTTTCTACCTTGTCTTCAAACTTTCACTACCTACTTAAAGTCTGCAAATTATGTGTTTCTTCTTCCTCAGCACTTCATAGCCATGTTTACACTTCTGAGATGAAGTTCTGCATTAGCTCAATCCCTTTGTCATGCAGGGGACATCATTTTCACTCATCCAGTTACAGCAGCACTGATGGGTCCATCTGGCTCCAATGCAACCCAAGAGGCTGCAACTCCTAATTTCCCAAGAAAAAAAAAATCCCCTCTGTCCCCCCAAAGTCTTTCCCGCCATGCCTTGCCTTCCTTTCCTGTTTTAGCTTATCTGTTTGTCGACATGCTGCAACCAGTTGCAGCTCGGTTCCTCCAGGTGAGCAAACAGGAACCACCACCCTTATCTGTTGCACCTTTTTTGCTCATTCTCCTTCTCTGGAGAAACTTAGCTGGTGCCAGCTGTTAAAGGTACTTAGCAATCTTCCAGCCAAAGTAAACACTTGCAGGCTGTAATTGAGCAGCTTTGTTTCTTTGTGTTCACTCAGTTTGACTGTTGGTGGAGTGAAGGTTTCATTTCAGAGTAAGCTATTGGTTCTAATAAGATATTAGTGAAGTGTTATTTCTGCTTTGAAATCATGTGTAAATGATCTAACCTATGAGGTTACCTTTTAAGGGCTAAATCATCAGGAAAAAATGTTAAAAAAAGTAATTCATGACTCTTGGGAGTTAAAACTGGTTCCTGATGCAGCCTGAGCTGCATCACTCTTTTCTCAGCCTTAAGGAACTGAGATGGAGCAGAGTAGAGCTCCTCAGATCTATCTGGATCCCCAAAAGGAGAATCAATTCACAGCTGGAGAAATATTTTCCAATTATAATTTAAACTAGGGTCTGTGTGCTCCTTGGGCAGATAAATGCACATCCTTAGCAGTGTAGCTGGATTCTACAGTACTCTGGAGATCTTGCAGAAGATTTAGTTAAATAAAAATATTTAAACCCCTCCCCCAAAAAAACAAACAAATAAACAAACCAACCCCCCCGAAAGAAGACAACCATTCACATGCTTTCTTAATACTAAATTCCAGCTCTTTAGCTCTATATCATCGCGCATGGAACTTTCCTGGCCAACTGCAACAATACTGAGCAAAAAATGCATGGTGCTCAATGTGAAGCTCTATGCTCTCTTTTACGTTCATTAACTTCTGTGGTTGCCAGGAACATCAGAGCATCGTGGACCATATGTTTCACAGCAGAAACTTTCAGCAAATCATCCACCACTTGCGAAAGCTTACCCCAAAGAGTGAGGCCTTTTTCAACAAAGAAGAAAACAGCCTGATGTGCTCTTGACGTATTTATTCTGCAGCTATAAGAACGTGCATCTTGAAGGAACTTTGGTTGTTTATGCAGTCAGATCACAAGGTATCACAAGCAAAGGATGGATAAACCCACATTTTTCTGGGAGGCAATGAAAGATTATTGGACTAAGGGCTCAACACTTCTCAGATGATTTTTTTTCCCCTTCCTCGAGCTGTTCAAATTCTATATGGTCTAACTTCTCATTTTGATTTCTATTCTACTACTGTATATTTCTCCCTTATTAAGAATAAATCACCAGAAGCAGCTATTTTCAAAATGGCTTGGATGTGTTCTAACCAACAAATCCAGCGTAATCAGCAGGCCCTGATTCTCAAAGTTGAAGGTTTATTTTAGAATAGGATGCCAAGTTTAATCAGTTTTCCTAATACTGCACAGTACTATCTGCTTTGACAAGAATATGTTGATCATATTACAGAATGATTACTGCTAATGGAGATCTTTTAGACAAGATTAGATTTTGCTTCTGTCCAGATGCCTCAAAGAACGTTATTAGTTTTTGGTGTCATATTTTCGTAACATTAATATGATCAGCTTATGGGCTTGCTCATATGCTATAACTGCAACAATTTATCTGACAGTTAAGCTGTCAGGACCATGCAGCATCTAACCCAACAAACACTGCTGCAATCTGTATCAAATCAGGCACTGCCTGCACAATCTTACCATAGCTGTGATTTAACCAATGAATATTCTGATGAGGCCCCAACCTTTGAGATTCCGAAATTTGCATTGTGCAGTTCAATAGCTTTTTCCAGAAAACTGATTAGTTCATGATAATATCCCTAACAGTGAATCTGCATATTTTTAAAGGAATGTACCTTTTTTTTTTTTATAAATCAGCAAAATGGGATTCAGAGCTGTGCTGCGTTGACAGCTAATTAACGTGGCACTGTATGGGAAACCCATTAGTATAACAGCAGTTGTGATAGTAAGTTTTCTATATACATACAGAAAGGATGATAAATTACTTTGTTTATAAAGCACTTTTCTGTTCTTCTTTCAAAGTTACCAGATATCTACAAGTACATTTCATGACCTGTATTTACTAGTTAGACACACAAAAAATTATAAAAGCTGAGAAGGGTAAAGATTAGTTTTAATACGTTTTGACTAGAGACTCTTATAATATCAACTAAGCAATACTATTGCCCTTAAGTTTAATAATACATGCTGATATGCAGTCTGATGGTATGCTTCATTCCTTTTGATAATATGCCTTTAAAAACAATGTCCTTTAGGGTCCAGTGGACCATGAAATAGTCTCTGCAAAAGTACCAGTGGTGCCAATGCTGAGACAAACATTCATTTTGGCTGTCAGCTTTAAGGACTGTGGAAGAAATGAAGCACATTTATTATATACTGATGTATTCTGACTAGATAATCCTTTTCAGTTGTAAGCACTATAAAGCTGAGTGCAGATTACTGTGGGGGAACGTTTAAAAAAAATCAGATGGGCTGAAACAGTTGTGCTTCCAATTTCACAGTTGGATAATTTGCTTTATAAACTTCTATTTAAAAGAAAGTTTTACTGGCAATGAAGTACGTTAAGTAAACTATCTATAATTTGAAAGCGAGTAAGGTAGAGACACTCAGAAACTGTTTCTACTAATGCTACATCTATTAATTAATATTGCAGCTTGCTTTTCTGTGCTGCAGGCATTTTCAAGGTTTTTTCTTAGATAACCATTGTCATTACAATCCTGTCAAAATTTACCCTTTAAAGTGTCACCACTTATGGCATTTTGATAGCATGCTTATTTCTGAATATAAGAAGGACTAACCAACTCATACTGAAATCAACAGGACCACAGGATTTGGAACAGGATACTTAAATCATAGTACTTCGATGCATTTTTTCAATGCATAAACTTCATTATTCCCATTTTAAAGCTAGGAATAGGATGCAGGAAGCCTAAGGGATTTTTTTCATTATGCAGTTTATGGAAGGACAAGCTATATCAAGAGATCTTACCTGGCTCCTGGCTACCAACATTCGACCTCGGCCTGCTGAGCCTGTATCATCAGGTCTTTTAAGAAACAATGAAAAGCAATCAATCAGATGAAACGTGTGTCTGACTGAAAGAGACAGCAGAAAATTAACAACTAGAAACATAGCCGTTTTCCTAAATGCACTTTTTTTTTTTTTGAAGTCTATCAAAGCCCAAAGTCAATGCATTGAAAATTAGCAAAGTGGAGGCAGCCTAAAAAGAAACAGAATGTACAAAGCACATGATAACAACACAAGACCGACTCTGTTGAACTGTTTCTTGTTAAGCACAAAGTTTCTTCCAAAATTCAGAGTAGGGAAAATCCCCAAGTACAAACCAAGGAAAAAATCACCTCTAAGAGGCTTTATGCACATAAACCTATGTGAAACTAGCGTACAAGGAAATCATTCAGCTGACCACGTTTATCTACTATAAATGTTCACGGATGTTGTTAGAAGTTCTGGCATCTGAACTTCTGTACATTCTTCTAATTTAGAAGAAACAGTTTATACAGGTTCCTTAAACTCAGAGATACAACATATAGACAGTCTGGTAATTTATGAAATTCTGATGTTTTGGTTTATTGCCTCTCTCGTCTGCTTTTTCAAAATACGTGTCACGATACAAACACAATTCTTTAAATAGCTTATTAACTTTATTACATCACAATCACAAGCCAAAACTGCTTTTTTTTTTTTGACAGTTTTGTTTAACTATTGAGAGTTCTGTGCTAGAGACAGAGCAGAATTTACTAGAAATGAGAGAAGACTGCAGACTTCTGTAATGGCACCATCCTTCTACATGGTGAAAAGCACATTGCTGTCTAATTGCTCTGCTAACGCATGCCACAGCTGAGGCAGCGTGTCACCGCTGAAAACCTGCTTGAATCATATGTTTCATTTTGCTGGCAAGCCACATTTCAGAAAATGCAATGTATTGCAGTACTTTACCTGGGTATTACTGTTGTCCTTGTGCACTCTGAGGTGATACATATTACTTATGAGAAACAGGAAGAACTGAATGTCATTCATCTATATGCTGAATAATGCGTTCAGAAGCTGAAATTCCCCCCCCCCCCATGCAGAATTCAGTTACCAGCTGTTATCCTACTTCAAAATTAAATCAATGCACTGATTTTCCATTAGTGTTAATATCATTTAGATGACTAGATTTGGGTTTAAACAAACTTCTAGACAAGAGCTTCAGAAAGAGTTTAGGCAGGAGTGGTTCCTTTGAGACCAACTAACGGCCTAAGAATATGCATTTTACCTGCAAAAAATAAAAAGGCACTTTCTGAAAGCAAAGTTTGGATGCTAGACTACAAATATATAAGTTGCTATAGTTTGGAAGGGATGATGTTCATACCACGTGAGGCTTCAGTCTGCAAACTTAATAGAGAAGGAAATCAACTGCTTCTTTGCCACATTACTCCCCAATGCTCATGATAATCTCTTTTGGCAATGTGCAGAAATAAATATCACAAAAGATATGGATCGACATTATTTTACTGTCTGATAAAGAAGATAACCTAAAAAAAAGAAAAAAGTAAGGCAGCTTAAAACTTTTAGCAGAAATATAAATTTCCTGACTGTATATTTTCACAGTTTCATAACTCTCACTTGGCAGCAGCAAAAAATCTACATAAAAGAAAATCAGAACTGCTCTTTGGAAGAATTAGAGATTCTTTAGCCACGGCACATCTCTCAGAAATAAATATTTATCCACTTGTTGGAAACAAGAATTGCCTTTTATTTGTGTCAATTTTATTAACCCATTAAGATTGTTACCATGACTGCACTGAAACAAAAATGAACCTTTTTTATAGTATAACAGCTTTACTCTAAATTTACTTACTATCAGAGTCTTACAGGCTTAGTTTATAATTAGGGGGTGGGATGATTAAAAACAGTGGGAAATCTTAGGCTAAGCTCTGGCAATTCTGTGTAGCACTGAGGAGTGCTCTGTGTAAACATTTGTAAATTGGGCTTGTTACTTATTTGGTGCAGTGTTTGTGCTGTGGTGAGGAACATACTCAGAGAAAACAATCTGTTTTGAATATACCTGAGCAAAAATTCTAGTTTGGTTTCCTACCCAAATGCAACAGTGAAAAAACCACACAAACTAGACAAAATATTTCATTCTGTCAAAATAAAATATTTTTGCCAAATGCTCTGACCCCTTAAACACTGAATTTAGTTAAATGTTTTTTTCAAATGTCATAGCAAAATGAAAACTTGAAACATTTTGTTTACAAATTGTCAAAACAAAATCTATTTTATTTTCTGTTATTGAACATTATTTTTACTTTGTTTAGTAGCAACCTCAAAAGGCATTCAAATTTGAGCAAGGAGCCTGACATGGAGTTTTGTGAGAAACATTAGCTTCGCTAACTGTTTAAATAGATCTACTTAACCAGTATGTTTTTCTGTATTGCCATGTTCTCTCAGTCAGGAAAATCTCCATGATGTTTATTTTCTGTACTACTCTCTACATGTCATGAAGCATATGTTGTAGGAAACCGATTTCATTTCAGACTGACAGCTGCTTTGCTGTTCCAGTTCTCTGTCATGAAGGAAGATATCTAGCATTTAAGCAAAGAAATTCCTCAGTAATATGTTTGGACACTTGCCTTTAGAACTTAACCATTCTAAGCTCTGGGGCTCAGTTTGCCTTGGTAGTTCACTATTCTGATTTCCTAATAGGCATCTCTTTTGACTTTTATGGAGGTAGATAATTCTAATCAATATTGATCTCAATTCTTCTAGGAAACCGTATCTGATGCCACCCATGTGGCAAAAATCCCCAGATGAATCAAGATAATAATTTTAAACTTTGTTTAAATTCTTCAGCAATTACTTAAGTCACTCAGAGAAAAATTGAGTTCTTTTAAATAAGTCAAGGATCATTCTTGGGTTCACTTGGTCTTTTTCAGAATTCTTCTGGCACATCAAATACTACAGAAGTTTATACAGTTTCTTATAAACAGCTGACTATCCGAGTACCAAGTTCAGTGGTGAGCTGGCAAACACATATTCTGAAACATCACTGAGGTAGGAGATGCACAGCTCTTTTATAGATACCATGAATCTAGTTATTTTGGCATTTCTCTATGAAAAATGCCTTTGCATTTCATTCTTGGATTTATTACATGTAGGAAAATTGTTAAACTTTGAAGAGCTCATACTGCCACTCAACTTATGAATTAATTCCTTCCACTCATTTTACTTTCATCCCTTCTGGCAAAGCCAGAGCTACACAGAGCATACTCACTTAATACACACAAGTACATGATTAGATGTAACATCATACAGTGCCACTCAATGGTGATTCTGTCTGAACGCTTTCTTTCTCTCAAGAATTGTAGAAAGGGCTGCAACAGGTTAGATCATCTGATAGCTGACTTCGTGACAGACCTCTACAAAAGTTCACATTACTTAATATTTCATATGAACACTAAATTTTTGTAATCCAAGAACAGTTGATTGCTCTGAATTGCAGGTGCTATACTACCATGATTGCAGTAATTAAAATAATTAGGGTTGGAAGAAGTATAATTACGTTATTAATATACACAGTCTTTGTCACATGCAGAACACAGGGCTTTTGACAAGGCAATAGAAGCCACAGGATAACCAGGCAAAAGGTTAAAACGACCAACCAGATCAGAAGTCAGAAAACTGCCTTTTACACGAATTCGCAAGTAGAAAGTTTCTCATTGTTGGAAAAGCAAGTGGTGTACATAATTTTCAATTCCAGTAAACGTGTATGTTGAGATAACACTAAGTTCAGGATACGTTTTTATTCCAAACAAGGATTTTTGGTTTTGAGGAAGTTGCACCAGAAGCATCACTATATAGAAGTTATAGTCAATGCAGGGGTATTAAATGCCAGATCCAAGACAGGTTATGCTTTTAGACAGGTTATGCTTTTAGACAGGTTATGCTTTTCCCTGTCTGATAACATAACAAGTTATTTAGTTCCACTCTACATTGGCATCGTTCGTTTGTTATATTTCTACTGCATAAAACCTATCACAAATTTACATTATTCAAAACCAGAGTGTAAATACATTTTCAAGAAAGCTTGCCAAACCCATCCCTTCCTTCTGCTATAATAATAGAAAAATAACCTTGGCAGAATTTTTAGAAAATGGAATTACAATCTTCTGCTTCCTAATTACAGGGTATAGCTGCAATGTTCATTAGTCTGCAATTGGCAAGATTCCACAATATTCAGACCATCAAGCACTTTCTTGCTGGAAATGGAAAGTAATGTTAAGGGCCAGATCCTAATCCAAAGAATGAGCCATCATTTCTACTGCCCTGAGATTGTATCCTAACAGCACAAAATATGCATACAGAGTACATCATCCATGATGGCCTTAGGTGAATTTCTTAGGTGGGATACATTAACATTCAAGGAAGTTTGGGGCATTTTTTTTCTCCAGCTTTCAAGATATGTGGTTCTCAAAACTCTCAATCATTTGGGAGATGTACATGTTGAAAATAAGGCAGAAGTCTTTGATGTTGCACAGGAGTCGGTAAATAGGCTCACTATGTGATAAGATACCTCTAAATTACGAGTGACATTTCAGTGACTGACGCAAAAAAAGAAAGTAGATTTTTTTAAAAGGAAAGAGACAAATAATCTCAAATAAAGACCTCTATATATCTTATACATATGTGAAAATGCCTTACATTTTTATATACAGTTATGAAGATTATTTTGTAGCATGGTTTCTTTCTATGTCTACTGTTTTGTGGACAGTAGGGCGTACAATCAGTGTTTATCAACACACTCCCGTTCAACTCAAAAGCCTGTTTCTAATGTGTGATGGGTCACTAAAACCCTCAAATCACAATTATGTTTCAAATCTCTGTCATTTTTTTTCAGTGTGGCTGGTTCTTTGCAACCAACTATACTTTTTATAATAAATGAAAACAACAGAGCTAAAGGTATACAGTACAGATGTTTAGGGATAAAACAACTGGCTTCATGGTACAGCAACCAGGTTATTTTATCTTTGAAAAAGAGGCTAAGATGGTAGCACTGAAAGCAGGCAGCTACTGCTACCTCACTTACCAGTTTGTCTTGCACAAATCTTAAAGTGACAAGCCTGGCATTTGTAGTTACTTGGCATTTCAATACTTGCTACTGAGTAGCTGCACTTTCGTGTCACCTTCAGTCATACAGGTAATGTATCTGTGGATTTGAGATCCATCAGTGCCATTTGCTTCCTTTAGGGCTGGATGAGAAGAATGTTTGTCTAAATCTGCCACTTTTGTACAGACTGGTGTAAGTTAGGCATTGTGACATCCAGCAGAAATAGTGTAGTGGATTTAAAAGCTGTACTTGCAAAGTTCTCTAAAGAAAGGTTGACAATATTGGTTACGCATTTCCAACGCTTCTTTGTTTTCCACTGATTTTATGCACTCAAGAATATGAAAATACTAGTAAAGGCGTGAAAATGCCAAAAATATAGGCCAGCAGGTTAAGAAAAGCACTCAGCAGGCACAAATCAGAGTTACAACACATACCTCCATTCAAAGTTCAACCCCTCAAAGATCAAGCCATCAGAGTTTATCTGGTAAAGTACAAAAGCCTTTTAGGAGACCTATAAAATTGTTATAAACCAGTATAGAAACTTGGGTTTTGGTTTTTTTTTTTGAATTTTATTTTTGTAAGCGTGTGAATAATTTGGCTTCTCATTTTCAAAGTGGGTTTCTGGGAAAGTTTTCCTATCATTGTGGAAGACAGCGTCCCTGCTGGTGCCAAATAAAGCAAAAATGCTCAGATGACCACATTTCCCTTCGTTCTCAGTTTCTAGCAGCTTGTAAGGATCTTCCATAAATTCCTCACAACTCATTAGGATCACACCTCTCATTCTTATGGTAGTTTTTGAAAAGAGCACCAAAATATGAAAAATAGAGCATGATGGAATTTTTAATGCTGTAGGATCACACTAGCAAGCAACTCTGAGTATTCACCAAGCAGGAGAGGAAGTTTCTTTTCTTGGAAGACGTACCTACTACTGCTTTGGTTGCAAGGTGTAAAGAAAAGATATTTGTTAAAAATATGAAGGTTTGTCGCTAAAACTTAGATGTTTGTATAGACCACAATAGATGTCTTGCAAATTAAACAAAACATTCTCTTTAATAAGCCCAGATCTTCATCATGATATTTTGTTCCATAATCTTTTAAGTGCAATGTAAACTATCTTCTCTCCTCAAGAAGCTGTATTAGCTTTCCAACCTTTAGATTATAACCCAGCTTTATTTTATATATTTTTTTTTTATTTCATTTTATTTATTATCCCAGTTGCAGTCTCCTATGGTGGTTCAAGTAAATGCTTTGCCAGAAGTTACCATCACTAATCAGCGTGTTGATATCTTTTTGTTTCTATGCATACATTTTACGTCTGGAAATGCATTCTCCATGCTTGTGCTGGAAGTGAAAAGAATTGGAAACAAGCTTAACAGTTCTGCCAAGTTTTCTTGAGAAGAGTTATGCAAATATATATGGGTGACAATGAAAACGTTCATAAAACCTTAGTTTGCACAGCTGTCTAACTGGAATACAGATTTAGTATTTAAGTTTGCTTTTTTCTGAAGTCTTGGCCTGTTTTGAACATTCTGTGTGTTCAGACACCTCACTGCATCAACAATGAACTGAAAACTACCAATTTTATAGACTGCTTATATAAGCAGACACAGCAAATTATCAACATTTTCATTTTGGTACCACAAAGAAAAAATGTATTTTAAATATAGGTAAAATAAATAAGGTCGTTACTCATCTGATTGTTTCATGTTGTGCCCCGTAGGCCACAATTCATTGATATTTACATTCTTAATAGACAGCTCTAAAGTACATCGAGTTTCCTTTCCAAGCTTCAGACTAACATATAAAGCCTGTCTATCTTTGGGTAAAACTGACTCAGATTCTAGGATGCATTACATGATCTCGTATTTTCCAAAGATTAACGTAATACTTGTGAAAAGTATTTTTAAAAATATCAAATTGATCTATGATCTTGTCCACATTGATACAATGGATTTTCTTAAAATAATAAGACTATAATAAATGAAGCTGGGTGGAACTGAGAGAAAACCAAAACCCTGGAAGAAGAAAGATAGCCAGCAATTTTGAAAACTACTAAACAGGTTGGTTTGCAAAGCAATTGGTTTGCAAACCAACTCTGCTCTATCCAAAATAAGCAGGATTTTGCCATTTTCTTCACTTAAAACAGCATTCTACTGCCTATTTATGGGTAAGATTGTGAGATTCCTGTGAATTATAAAGAAAAACCATTTGGAAGACACCGTTAAATTTCCTCCGTGATTTCAAGATGTTTCATTATGAAACATGAATGTGTGTGTGTATATCTAATATATATCTAAGATTGTTTTGCATGACAATATGGAGAAATAAACACAAATTTTTGAACAGACAGAAAGAAACCATTTAGGGTGCATTGTCTCTTGAGACCGATTCTATCCTGGATTGGGTTTTAGCAGAGCTACTGACATTGATTATTTCTGACTTAAAAGTCGTAACCTCTGCTCTGCCCTTTTTCTGCAGGACATACTGCATTACAATTGCTATAATAGAGGTATGGAAGCTTATCATTTATATATAGCAAATTTTCCCAAAGTATTATAATTTTTATGTTTATGTTACATATTTCTGGGTATTATTTCCTTCCTTGCTAGCTTCAGGCTACACAGTACTTGCCTTTTCACAGCAATGATCCTGCTAACTTAAAAAACTGACTGCTCATGCAAATAAAGCAAAGGGGTTTTGGCCTTTGATGTCAAATGATACAACCGCTTTTATGACTAACACGGACTTTTAGCCCCGTTGACTGCCCAAAATGCAAATACTTGCCCTTATACTGCCAAACAACAATCTTTGTATATTACAATGCAGCCCAAAAGACAGCCAAATAAAAATGATCATAGTTCAGTGGAAGAATCAATGTGATCTGGAAAAGAAATTCCATGTTGAAATTTCAAGCATTTTTTGACAGGAGCAGTGAAAATTTCTGTAATTCAGTAACAGTTCAAAAAGAACTCCTCCTTCTACATACTTAGAAACACATGAAAATCCTGGAATAAAATAATATATATATATATATATATAACATAACTTTTGAGAAACATCTAATGTTACCTGAATGTGTTTTGGGATGGACTAATGCTGATGCATCTGTGGGACAACCGAGACCATAGATGCCTTTTATGTCTATCAGACATCATAAACATATAATAAGAGTAAAGGAAGAAACTGGAGTCTCATAAATCTCTAAGTTCAGTAAACAGAGGCTTTGTGGGAGCCTCAGAATTCTTCCCTCAGTCAAACACATGGCTAGGGAATACCTGACATGCCAGCTGATAGAGTCAAGCTGTTCTGAGATGACAGAGGAAATCAGTATTTTACAGCTAGTGCCCATGCTATCACATACTCAGTCAAGTGTATTTTGGGAAACTGGAATGTACTAATAAAAAATAGTGTTTGTAAACTATAGCAATTTCTGAGAACCTCAAGAACATGCTGTCAACACAGTATGTATTATGAAATCTGACCATATTAATGAAAGATCCAAAGCAGAAAATGACATCCTTTCAGCTCCTGGAAACTCTTTTCTCCTTTAAAAGATTAATCAATTTTCAATTTAGGTTTGCCTTTTCTTTTTTTTTTTTTTACAGACAGTTTCTGAGTGTGCAATATTGAATAATGTTAGAATAAAAAAATATGCCCGATTGAAAAGAATTTAGTAGTCTCCCTTTACCTTGAAGTGCAATTTTCTACTGAATTGAGGTCCTTAAGATAAATTTTAATCTCTCAACCCTTTACCTGTCATTGACAAGGAGAAACAAGGGAAGAACAATAAATCCCTGTTTGTAGAAGTAGTATAAAATAAAACCACTCAAGCATTTACCTTACATTACCAAATGTGAACTTTAGTTCTTTGGGACTCATTTGCTGGACCTCTCCCCCTTACTCATCATGCATTTGTCTAATAATTCATTTCTAGGCCAGCTTCTTACATGAAAGATATTAAAAAAAACATGTCTAGTCTATACAAGAAGCACTAACAGATTTTTTTTCTTTATCTGTTACAGTGTTAAAAAGAGTGCACATGTTTCAGAGATACTCGGATAGGTATTTACAAAGACAAATATGCTCTGTAGCTTCTAAATGCGTGTTTGCCCAGTGCAGAGGGCAGACAGAGAGTCTATAGGCATCCTCCCATTCATTAGGCTGTAAATAGGTGTAAGTATATGTACAAGCATGGTTTTCAGTACCAAAATACCTCTCGCCTATCAAGCAGAACAGCACTAGTTACCCTCATTTTGCGGGTAAGGAAATGGGGCCTGATATTACATATGATTTACTCAAGGTCAGAGAGGAAATCTGCATTGAGAGTTGAACTCAAGTGTTTTGTTCTCTAAAATCCAGCTAATTCAACCATTATACTATCCTCTATCTATGCAGGATGTAATGTTGAGCACATCGCTATGGTGTTTTCTGAATTAGAGTGAGCATCCTCAATCTCTTGCATGCCCATACCCTGCAGGAAAATGAATGACTTTAAGGCAAGTTGTTTGATGAGGATTAAATGTTCAAAGGTACAGCCAGGCACAATGAATGCTATTCTTTAAATACAAGCAAAAAAAAAAAGAAAACCTAAACAAACCACCAAACCCCAAAAGAAAAAAAAAAAATAGACTTTCCATACTCAACAGACTGTTGGGTCCAATATTGCAGGACTGGGACAGTGACTGACTGGATTCTGTAAGGAGAATTATGGCTCATCTGACAACCGAAGCAACCACCACTAGGCAATAAGTTGTGATACCCTTGTGGTCTATCCAAGAAAGTTACTGGTTGGAGCTGAATCAGGACCTTGTGAAAGATAGAGGAGGTTTTTTAGAATGTATTTAGCTATACCTCTGTCTTCAATTCCTTCTCAGTTATCTCAGGCTTCCTTGCAGTCCTAGCAGAAAGGAGAATTTTTACTTCTCAGTACTTTACTGGCCAGCCAGTCCCTGGACAGTCTCTGTATAAATCTGCCCAAATCCTACAGAGATGTTTTGCTTTCCTGGACTTTGTGGCCTGATTCTTATTTTTTACTGATTTTTCCATCTCTGGGTATCATAGAAAAGAAGTAAGACTGGAGAAGGCACTCACTTTGCCTTTGTGGAAAACCCTGGATATGCCTATAGTGCCTTTGGAC